>NC_070591.1:14957923-15257923 GCF_027409825.1 Scomber japonicus | reverse complement strand
CAGTATATTTTAAGCCTTACTTTTGCTGTACTATAGCTATTTTGCACACCCCAAAAATAATTTAATTTAATTTAATTCCTAAATGTAATTTGACAGTATAATGTTGAAAACCAGTTTTGCATACCATGTACCATGTGCTGCTGCAATAGACTAAATTAAAACCTCAACAAAGATGTTACTGACATCCTTGAGTCATGCTGCACAATTATGTGGGACATACTGTACATACAGTTATCTTTTCTATGCTTGTGTACAAATATTGAGTCAAGATAAATTCTTGAATTAAATGTTCATAATCGCTGCTCTGTTAGATCTCTAACGGATCATTTACCTCTGTTTGCCTGAAACAAATGACACTGGCGTTCACAAATGTGAATGTCTCTGTATAATTACAGCAATAACAACATAACATTTGTCTAGTGCCAAGTGCTATCTTAAATGGAGATTTTCTCAAGTATGTATAGTCGAAATATGACAGCCTCGCGCTTTACACGTGACAGTAGAGATTAATAATTGAAGAGAGCTGATTTATTTTAGTAGAAAAGGATAAATGTTTCCATTTTCATAGCTTTCACAGCATATCAGTCTCCAATACATGCTAAAACTCAACAACAGACACTTTAGAGATGCTCTCATGGACCTTGATGAGGATCCTAAAGTGGAATTGGAGAATACAACAGAATACAGCAGTTTATCCACCATAAGTCAATGAGTCAGAGAGGCAACCAACAATTTAGATGAAACTGACTGTACCTGGCCTGTCTCCAATTTGCAAAGGGCAGATGAGACAATCTACTAACAGCTCAGTGAAGCAGATGAGGAGAAGCCAAACACCAAGCAGGCCCTCTACCAGACAATAAATGTGATTGAAACACAACAGAAGTTGGATTTAAAAACCCAAGAGCAGGATGCAAATGTTCAAGGGCGATGAGATGAAGGACGCATATCTAGAATTGAGCAGCTGCTTTTCGAGGTTGCTCAAAGCACAAAAAAATAAGTCTTTCCCCAAGTGAAGAAGAGCCTCCTCACCACAGATGGACAAACTTAACAAATGCTCCAGACATGGGAGGTTTTGAGAACCCAGGAGCTGGACATTAAGCTCAATATAGAGAAAGATTATAACACCCTTTTGGCAAGAAGAAAAATTTGATATGCTACCATTGGTAAACCATTCAAGGCTTGCTGAATAACACAAATACTCAAACACATCTTCTCAGTGATACACTATTAAATGCAGTTGCTCAAAATAATAGTATTAGTATTAAATGCTTATTATTATTTATTTAATTGTAATCTAAGTCTTGAATATGTAAATTAAATGCTGCAGTTTAACTGTACAACTAGAGTAAGAGGACATACAATGTTGTATGATAACCGGCATGAATCAGTGTGGTGACAGCAGCACATGTATTGAGCACTGTCTTGCATTTTTCTAGGTTTTCATGTTGACTGAAACACTGAAATGACAGCACAGCTTAGTTTTCAAACTGTGATAATTGGACAAATGATAAAAGAACATCCACCAACTAGGCTTCAGCAACCAAAGACTGCCAGGAAAACTAAATATCTAGACAAATCAATAACAGGAAGACAAATTGGCTGGTATCCTGATACTAAACCAATTATGAGATTTCAGAATTTGCAACAAGCACATCATCACAGGCTTTACAAGAACAAAAGTCTTGGCTTGATTTCATGGAGTCAACATGTGAGGACAACTGCCTGCACTGTCAAAACATGGTTTGACAGCAGCCCTTATACACACAAACAGAATTATGCAGATTGCTGTAAGCATTTCACAAGACCCTAACCTTTCTTCTGTCTTTTTTACATTTTTTATATTTGTTGTCCAATTACAAATTGTCTCCCGCTCATAAGCCTGTAAGATAAGGTTGTCTATTGATGTGTGACTGGCTGCCTTAAACCTCTTTCAAATCTTCTTATGTTAATGGAAGCTGTTTGCAGTCATTATGACTGAACTGTAACTGATTGAAAAGTGTAACTTAAGAGATTACTTTTTAAAATAGATTTATAAAAGAACAGCAGCTGAGCTGAGAAACACTGCAGGCTTCCTTGCTGACCCAGCAGGAACCTACACAGACGGTGTAGGTGCCTGCCAGGGTGTGGTATGTAGCTGAAGTAGGAACACACACACATTACACTGTGAGTGGGTGGGATGAGACTCTCTGCCATCAGGGGGAAATTTATCAAAGCAGGACTCTAAATTTTGCCATGTAACTGTGAAAAAGATAATGCCAAATCCTGGTGATAATTATCTGAATCTGTAAGACAAATGTCTGACTAATAGGTTCATGCATATAATTTACATAAACATGTTGATAGTTACTAATTATAAACATTTTCCTGAATATGTGATAATACTTTTTTTATTATTTGAGTTGCTAACGTTATCCTTTACGTAGTGCCCCTGGAATACAGCCACTCTTAAAGTGTCACATTGTGTTTTTTACTTTCCTTTAAAAATGAATTATCAAAGGAGTAACTCAACATTGTGGGAAATGCTTCTTAGCTTTCTTGCCAAGAGTGGGAGGAGAAGATCGATACACCACTCACATTTCTGTACAACACATATAAAGCTAGGGCCAGAAAGCAATTAGCTTAGCCTAGCATAGAAAAAGCAAGCAAGGGGAAAGAAAAAGACAGCTAAGAAGTTATGCCAGCATGTAACTAGCTAACTGCGTAAATGGATTAAACAAAAAAGTTGTAATGTGCTAATTAGTCAAATCTAGAGGTGATACTATGCACATGTTAACTGCAGACAGAGCCAAGCTAGGTATTTCCCAACGTGTCCAGTCTTTATACTGAGCTAAACTGACATCTCTTCGATCTAGCTTCATATTTAGCATACATATACATATGAAAATGTGCTGTGATAGTTCTAGATTAAGTTCTTTTAAATCTAATGCTGCATTCAATGTATTGTTTCAAAATTTTCACATCTCACCTTGTGAAAAGGATTGGTCTTGCTAAACGTGTTTTAAAATGTTTTTTGTGAAAATGCTACATTCAGATACATTTGTAGGGCAGCAACTAGTGCGACAATAATCATTCATTCATCTGTTGATTATTTTCTTGATTAATTGATCAGTTGTTTGATTCTTGAAATGTCAGGAAAAAGGGAAAATGTCAATCACTGTTTCTGAAAGCCCAGGATGACATACTCAAATGTCAACCTAAAAATATTCAGTTTACTGTTACAGAGAACTGAAGCAACCAGAAAATATTCACGTTTGAGAAGCTACAGCCAGATAATTTGGACATTTTCTTCTTGAAAAAAGACTTAAAAGAATTAGCCATTTATCAAAATAGTAATTGGCAACCAATCAGTTAAACAACCAAATACCATATCAACATAATGCCAATTTCCACACCTGTGCCAATGACACACAGTCAATAAATCGGTGAGTAATGAATCTGCGCTTGGTTTGAGGCCTAAAGAAGTGCACTGTCAAAAACTCCTCTGGTCCACCACAATAAATCAAGAAGTTTCCATAGAGCCTGTTGTTAGTGTGTTACAATCTAGTTACAGTTTAAAATCACTCATTCACTTCAGAAATAATTCCAGGAAACAATCCTTCTTAAACCAGCTAATGTCATATGCTTCTCTCAAGCAGCCTAGATTGCATCTTGCTGCTTGAGACAACTACCTTCTAATTCTGCTGTCACACTTCTGACCAAAAGAAAAACATATCAGTGTAGATGAACTTATCATTTTCTCCTTGCATCTTTCAGAGCTGATTTCAAAGTCCCTATGCTTGAACAGAAAGCTCTAAATGGCTTAGGTCCAGCTTACACGCCAGACTCCCTGTTGTTTTATGTGCATTTCACGTTCACTCGGATCCTCCAAGGTGGGTTGTTAGATGTTCAAAACCGCAGACAAATAAGAACATTTGAGATGAACCGTTTTCCAAACTGGAATACCAGTTCCCTGGGTATTAGTGTGGCAACCTATATGAGCATTTTTAAGCAAGATATTAAAACACATCTATTTCTGTCAGCTTTCAGCTGTAATGTTTTATTTTTCTATCTCTTTACCTATATTTAGTATTTTATTACTGTACTATGTTTCTCTTTATTGTAAATCACTTTACATTCATTCTATGAAAGGTGCCATACGTGAATTCATATTATGATTATCATAAGTGTTGTTAATTCTATTATTATTATTATCATCATCATCACATTACCTTTTCAGCATCCACTTTCTATTATCTGGTAGGGTATTAGGCTCCAGTGACATATATTTACACACTGTACATTTATTGATGTAATGTATGCACAACATATGCATATAAGCAATTGGGGGAAAAAGTGATTAAATTGAGCAGGTGTACATGGGACAGAGAATGACAAAGGATTTTCTTTAAAGTCTATGCAGGACATTAAACTTGTATTATTTTGCCTTTTTTCACCCCTTGAAATGAAAGCCTACCTTCCAAGTGAGCTAATCAATAGCATCGATAGCATAGACAGTGTGTGTGTGTGTGTGTGTGTGTGTGTGAGAGAGAGAGAGAGAGTGTGTGTGTGTGTGTGTGTGTGTGTGTGTGTGTGTGTGTGTGTGTGTGTGTGTGAGAGAGAGAGAGAGAGAGAGAGAGAGAGAGAGAGAGAGAGAGAGAGAGAGAGAAGACATCCAATCGAGACTGATTCCCTCAAACTCTGCAACCTCTCAGCCGTCTCACAGTTCATCTTTATTAAGTCTGGTCTGTCTGGTCAGTGAAAACTAATGCTTTCAGTCACCCAAATGGACACACAAGATTCATGAGTGAACACTGACCACACTGCGTCAAAGCATGCCCGTGCGTAAATCTGGAGCACATTAACCACTTACGCTACTGTTCTGTCCGGACCAGTGTACCATTGCCTGGTTATGAGCCGTGTCACCGGTGAGAGCAAATGTCGAACTTGTTAGCTGAAACTCCTCCTGGTCCAAAAACGAAGCATCCTCCCCGCCCTCAGCACTGACAGCGGACCAAGTCTCTGCGCTCCTCGCACTTCGTGTTCGTCTCCTACTGGCCACATCCTCGTTCACCGTCCCATCGACCTGCGCCCTATTTTCCCCGTTAAAGCTGTTATTCTCTCCATCACTGCTGCTGCTATTCTCGGTGAAGTTACCGTCACCGGGAGAGGGGGCAGCCGCAGGTGAAGCACTCTGAGGGAACACTTTCGGGTTGGAAAGTTTGTGCTGACCGTTTGATGCGTCGTCCTGGAGACAACTTGTGTCCCCCCCTCCCAAAGGTTGCTGTACTTTGAACGAACTTTCTTCGCTCGTGGGTAATTCCGCAATGTAGTGGGTTTCGTCCACTCCGGTGGTGGATTCGGTGCCTGGTGACCCCTCAGTAAATCCAATAAATTCATCAGCTGGTGCCTCGGCAAAATCCGTCATATCCAGCGCCGAGACTTCCCGGGGAAATGCTCTGATGAGCGGCAGCTGGCACGAGGGAATGCACCTTACCTCCGCTTTTGTTCCACCCAGGATGGAAGTTAGGCTGAAGAGACAAATCCACTCAGAGAAAATTAGAAAAAGGCAGTGATTGAGGCGCGTCTCCATTCTACGTTAATTCCGACTTCGAGCCAGCTGTTAGAAACATATCATTTTCACACTTGAGCGTTTGTCTGTCATCACCTGGCCGAGTGGAGTCCGTGAATGCACTGTGGGGAGGTACAGCAGCGCGCGGACAAGTGTTCCCAAGTACTGATGCAAACGATGCATCAGAGGAGGAGCTGGAGGCTGAATCCTGCACGAGAGGGGAGAGGGGCCCAAACCCCCGCATCCTTATCTCAACCCCGATGAAAAAAATAGCGACTGAATAGCGTTTGTGCATTTCATTAAGTTAAAGTATTAACTCTAGAGACACGTGGTCCCCTTGCATTCTTTAGTCTGATTTTGATCAGCAGTGTGCCAGATTTTACTTCTTCTATGAAACATTTGACTGCATCATCATCTTATAAGAAATTACTGATCAGATTAAAACGGTCTGAACGGTATTGTCATGTTGGGGTCCCTGGGGAAGACTTTGGTAGTCTTTCTGTGGAAATGTTCCTGACAGGGGCTTTATGGAAGATACAATGAGGCTTTACATTTTCCATTAGTGCAGGCCTAGGTAATCAATTAACAGGATTGCCTGCATTCACTGTCAATTATGCCATGCAGGTAATGACTCTGTTGTGTTGGCTGCAAAATGGCTTTAAAATTGTTTAACAAAAGCTGCACTATCCATTCAATGTAGCTGAGTGGAGGAGATGTATATCCCCCAAATGTTATCCTTTTATCCTCCTTGTTCCCTTTTTCTCAGGTTAACAAGGAGTTGTCTGACAGAAAATAATGAGAAAGATTCAAACAAGAGATGAGCATGTAATAATTTTCTCTCTCCACCCTTTCTGGTCTCTCCTGTTGTATATAAGAGCATGCAGGTGTCTGCACTGCCATATAAATAATTAAGAACCCATTATTGCCATGCAATGCGGACACCCTGGAATATATTGTTATATTTCTCTATACTTTGGGCTTTGTTCCAGTCAGCTAATGGTAAACCATTAGGGGCACTAGTGCCTGTCCAAACCCTGTGATTAGATTCTATTTCTGGGTAACATTTAGTCAATAGGATGAGGATGCTGTTGACTGTTGACTGATGCCGAAGAGACTCCCTATATTGAGCTGTGTTCTCCCCATCGCTCTGAGCTGCGACGTGATCCTGTTCCACACACGGGTCAACTGCACAGAGACGTCTTTCATTGGCAGCCATTAGTGATGCAGTGAGCAAGAGCTGTCTCAATCTGTTTCAGTTAGCCCCCACCAGACAAGGGGAAACCAGTCTATAATGCAGATTGATGGCTGACTGAGAATTTCAATCATGGGGAACACCGGCTAAAAAGCTCAAATCTTGACTGTAATGCAAACCTAAAGCATCAGCTATTAGAATGCAGAAGACTTTTTAAGTAATGCATGTGTGTGGTACCAATGCAAGATTTTTTACATGTATTTCTACTTGCTGTGACTTTGTCGGGTACATCTGCAATGACATTATGGAGTGATCATAATGGATTTTTGCCCGGCCTGTCTGTGTAGTTTAGACATGGATGGTCATGCACATGCTGTTTGTGAATGACTTGTTTGTCTTGCTTTTCTTGTAATATTTCTGTGATAAAAAATAATTTCACAAAGGTGGAACGAAGTAGGGCTGCAGTTATAGTCATTTATACAATAGCATTTCAGAAAATAGTAGAAAAAGGTCCATCACAGTTGGCAGGGACAAAATCTTGAACCAGAAAATGCATTTTTTCTTACAAAAATTAGTGTAATGAATAACCAATTATCACAATAGCTGCAGTTTTGACTAAATGAGTAGTCAATTAATCATCTAAATGAAGATCCAATGTTTTATTTTATTGATAGACTACTGTACATTTATCTTGGAAGCCACAATGGGAGGATGAAGTTTGTCAATCCTGTCATATGTTAAATCAGTAATTGATTTCCAAGCAAACTAAACTTTGATTTAGAAATCATGTTACAATTTATGTGTGTGTGTATATATACAATTATTATTTATTATTTGTATTTATTATTTATTTATTTATGTTTTAACAGTAGTCACAGAGGAGTACAAGCAGAAATTGGGACAAGTGTGGATTAGAAATAAATTACCCATGGAGGATGTTTTTTACTTGTTCACACATTTTACATTTCACTGTGCAAGGTGACAGATCTCAGGACTGATGTAGTATAACACATTTGTGTGCACAACATGGCAGCTGAGCAGAATCATTGTCTTTCGACAGACAAGAATGCTGCTTTGCCGCCTGTCACACAGGCTGAATACAAACTGTGTTATGCTCCCTGAGCTCATACTTCTATGATGGAAACTTGTGAGAAGACACGTGAAAAGCACACAAAGGGACGAGAAGATGGTGTTCAATGTTGTTGGATCGCTCTGTGTTTTTATAATTAAATAGAATTCAGTGAAAAGAGCACCAAATATGTCTGAAATTAGACCTTTTCCACTCTAATGTCTGTTCACTCTTACAGCTGCCCTGATGCCCACAACATTAAAATAAAAAAGAACCAAAGACACTCAGGACATTAGTCATGCACAGTGCATTGTCTCGCCCTTGTGCTCCAACTAAAAAGCTAACATCTGCCTTCAATGTGGCTTAGCATTGAGAAGAGGCAGCAGCCACATGTGAATGACAAAAGCCACATAATGTTGCCACAGAAAAGTCTTCTTTCTTTTCAGTATTCAAACATCTAATCCTCTTGTTTCTTTAAAAAAAAACAGTACAGGGAAAACACTTTACCATTAAGCAAGGTAGGCAACTAAAAGGGCACCAAACATCTAGAGATGATTATGATTTATGATGATGTTTACATATGAAATATCTAAATATATATAATACAATTTATACTCATTGTATCCTGAAATAACAAAGTGTGTATACTGTATACTTCTGCTACAGAGGAAGACAATGTACTACTACATTTACTTGAGTGGTTACACTGCAGATTCAGATTTCACTCACAAAATATAACAAATAAAATATGATGCATTATTGTTCATTAAACTATTCAGCATTATATGATGATTAAAAGCTCCACCTTGAACACAACTTAAGTAAATGTAGGTACACTGTGCTGATAATACTTCTCTGTAATGCTTCACTTTTAAGTATTTTTACTGTGTGGTTTAATAGTTTTACTTGATAAAAAACATTTTGAGTATTTCTACTACTGCCAATGTCAACATTCCTAGTTAGAGAAAGGGTGAAAATAAAACAAGACATAGTTTGCCTGTGGCGCTCAAATCACTAAATCCAACCCTGCAATAGCTTAGCTCAATTTAATGATGAAAACCTGAGACATCCACTTCAATTAGTGTTGAACACACCTTTGGGGCTTCCACAGACAAAATCCTTCTCCTTTTCAAATAATGATTTCAATTATATTATTGAGAGATACGGTGAAAAGCAATACAGGCAGCAGGTTAAATACTCTGACCCAGTGAAATGCTGCAGACTGTATCCATTTGATAAGACTCCTATGACTCTTTTGTTACACCTTCATATATGTGAAAGGTTTGTTGTCTGCTGAATGGTAACTTGCTACTGAGTAACTGAAATACTTCATATAGTTTCTGCTTCAATTCATTTTGTTCATTTTATACAGTAGATGTAGCTTTAATACACTGACCTTTCATTCATAATTTATTCAGCACAGTGAGGTGGGATTCCCCATACAAGTACTGCTTCACCATCACATTAATATCAATTCTTTTGCTTAAAGGTCCAGTGTGAGGTTGCAGATTACAATCAACTGAACAAGGGTGGGGTTGGCCGCAAAACTCCAGACATGGCGATGCAACCTGGCGGGTTCTGTGGAAGAGGACCTGCTCACTATGTAGATATAGAGAGCTCAATCTAAGGTAATGAAAACATGATTCTTATTTTCAAGTGATTATACACTAATAATATATTTATTAATAGTCTGTATTTGTCCGAATTTGCCTCAGAGTAGCTCAGAATAACAACAGAAGCTTAATATTATTGCAAAGTCCTCTTGATCCACATTTAAAAGGGCAAATTCTTCACATAATTTTAAGAAATTATAAGAAAATTAAGGTTTCACAAGCTACACTTCTGTCAAGAAGCCAAATGCGATGACCTTAGCACACCTATTAAATTAGTGTGTAAGGTCTGAGCTCATTAAAGGTCTGTCCTGCTTATAAAATCAGAAGAAATTCAATTTTGCCTGGGGTGCCAGGTATGAACAATTTTTAACTATGAGCAGAATAATAGTAAAATATATCAAATTATGTATTTAGGGCATTTTTTTTTTTTTTTTTTTAAAAAGGTACCTTTAATGCTGTACAGTACAAGTATAAGCAAGTTTACTGGTCATGTAACAAACAAATAAGATTAGAGCAGCTTGCAACTACTGTATTCCTGTGATATTTTTATAGATGACACACTTCCCTACCTTGTTTATCATTGCATGAATTTTTCTGCCAAGTAAAGTAAAAGCAAAGTACATTTAAGGGCAGGTTCACAATTTCACAAGTCTGTCCTAAAACAACAGTCAGGTCCTCATGTGAACACTAACACATGTTTTCATGTTGTAATCATTCCTTCTTTTCATACTGACCACCTTCATGTTTCACTGTCAATACAAGTAATGGGGGGACAAAATATATACTTCCACCACAGCTGAACAGGAAAAAAACTTCAGTTGAGACACGAAGAGGGATGTTTTTACTAAAAAGACTTGTGGAAGAATTGGGGAAGATATCAACTTTATTTGACCAGATATGGTTTTTTAAAAATACATTTTGGGTCATAATGAGGACTGTGAATTTTGACCCCCAATTGCTTACATTGTATGCATATCTTCTAAAGGTCAGTATGGACAGGAGGAATGATAACAGCAAGGAAAACCTCTTTCAGTATTCATATGGGCACTTGACTGTTGTTTTAAAACAGACTTCAAACTATCCTTTAAAGGTTTTCACATTATGTATCCAACATGAACTACTTATATATATGGTTTTTGATAATAAGCAGAGGTCATTTTAGCACAGGATCAAATATAGCACAACAGTGATTCCATATTAAAGGTATTGATTATTCACAGCATCAGTGCTGCTGTTATTGATAATCACATCTGCCAGCATTACCAACTGACTCCCTCAGATCCATTTATAGCTTCTGCATATTTTTAGGTAAGCTACTGTATATCATATAGAAACACACCAATTAAATTGTATTGCATTTGTTGTGTTGGTTGGTGTCTGTGTGTTTGACTGCCAACTTGGTGTTCTAAAAAATAAATAAATTTTAAAAAAGACTCAGTGGGGAATGAATCTTGATAAAGTCTAGCACGAAACATGATATAATGGATTATTGGATTAAGCATAGATGAATTTTGTTTGCAGAGGACATAATTAAAAGTAAGTAAAATAAAATAAGCCTGAATACATTTCTCTTGAGTAAATTAAATATTTTCTAGTCCCTAATAAATTAAAAATGTCACAATATTAGCATAATATGGCCTTATTAAAAAAACTAAATGTCATTATATTTGCTTTCTGCAAATACCTTTTATAGTTAATACCTTTTATGCGAATAATATATGAAAAAACAAATAAACCTATTACAGATGTCTGAGCCAAAACCTTAATTACTATTAAAATAAAACAGTCTGTAATATCCCAGCGGTTGACACACTTCATCATTCTGAGGTATGTCCCATCGTAATATCCCATTTCTATACCACATGCATCAATTCTCAGAGATGAAATGTTCTTACAATTGTTACAATTTTTGTAAAACAAATTTGTGAACCTGTACAATAGAGCTAGAGTATATGTTAGTGCTGATAGATTTCTCTGAATAAGTGCATGAAGTCGTTTAACTCATTTATTCAGTGCTCCATATAGGAAAAAGTAATTGAAGAGTTTGCAGATTGCTCCATGTCTTATTGTGCTCTATAAAAATGGACACCTTGGGAAATGATGGCAAGGTGATTCATCTCTTTATTAGATTAACAAATTTAATTCCCTGAGAAATGACTTCAGGTGTTTGAATCCCTGAAAAGAGGAAAAAGAAGAAAAAAACTGAACCTGTAGTTGAAGACACCCTGTCTGTAAACATTAATATCTGAGAGAAGTATTGAAATGTTTGCACAGCCGGCCAAAAAATTCCTGAAGTAGCTTGTAATTAAAACTTTGAGAAGTCCATCATTAAAGGTTATGTGATGACGATCATGCTCATATTTAAAATTATTGCCTTATTGAAAACTCAGCATTAACTCCACACATAAACATTACAATAAACTGGATAAACATTTGAAAAGTATTCTCAGGCTGTATTTAAGAGATATTCAGGATAAACCCAAACATCCTTCAGCTGAATGAGTAAAACAATTTTCTGCACAGTGGGAGTTTCACTTCATATCAACTTTCCATCAACCCACAGCTACAGAACCACAACCATGATGCACAGACTTGTAATTATAAATTATAAATGTCCCCATGCAAACTGTTTCCTCAATTTGCAAATAAGAGAAAGTCATAAAAGCTGCAGTGCTCTGTTGTGCTATTGATAACTGAATAAAAATCAATACAATTATGAGTTTGACATATTCATCAGATGGCAATGGTTCACTTGATGTTAAATAATGGTTGAGCTTTTTCCCATCAAGTCCATTTTCTTTTGCGACATCCTAATCTATCTATGTATAACATCACAAATCTGTTTCATATACTACCAGTATTCCCCATATTTACTGCAACTTTGCCTATTTTCTCATCCTTCAGATGGTATCCACCTTTTCCTGTAAATATAAATTCATACATACGGAACATCCTATCCCATAGATATGCTATCTAGTGTGGTGTCTGCTTTTTGCTCAATAGTTAAACATTTGAGATATATTGTATTAATTAGAGAACTCTAGGCTTGAGGTGCTGGTAGGTGCATTTTGTTATCTCTGGACAGAGCTGGGCCAGCTGTTTCTTCTTGCTTCCAGTCTTTATGCTAAGCTAAGCAATCTTGCTGCTGGTGGTAGCTTCAAATTTACCGACCAAACATAAGAGTGGTGTTGATCTTTTCATCTAACTCCCAGCCAGTAAGCAGAGAAGTGCATTCCCATAAATGTCAGATAATTTCTTTAAACTGGCTGACACACTCTTTGGTAGTATCCCTTGGCAGCACCATACTGTTCTCATGTTTCTCCTCACAAAGCAGTTGTATTTGAGTCCCCTTTTCCCTAACTTAATTAGTCATGGAGAGACACATATGAGAAAAGGGGAAGGTCATTTATGTTGTTTAGCATACAGATAGAAACTTCTGGACAGAGATCACTAGCTTCATGTGCTAGCCAGTAACCACTAATGAGGTCAGCGCAGCCTTTCTAAAGCCTTTACTAGTCTAAAGGCCACAAGAAACTTAAAAACACTGAACTTTGCACAATAACAAGGGAGCCAGGAGGGGTGGGAACTCCCACACAGAGCATCAGTGATTCACAAAGTGAAATATTTCATCCTGCAGAAGACCCCTCTTATTTTCAGGAATGTCATTTTTGAGTCGTATGAAGGAGTCGGAGAGAGACATCCTTCCAGACATCAATTATTAACCAAAGCTTATATCATAACCTCATAGATCAAAACAGCAAGCTTGTAAGATACTAGAGGGCATCTCATATATTTAGCGCTGCCAGAGAAACACAAACCTAAGACAGAAAGGTTAGGCGTTTGAAATCTGACACAAGCTTACGAGTCTTTGTAATTTCCCTGACAGGTACGCGTTATGGCAGAGGAACACTGTAGGGTATGTGAGTCTATCTTTGTACTTCTCCATCAGAGGCAGAGGATTTTGCACCACCACAGAATAGGGTTCCTGTGAAAATGAATATTTTATGATTTTGCTACCAGGCTATGATTGGTAGCATAAGAGTGGATTTGCATTCCAAACTGCCTGCTGTGCAGAAAATTCATCATTACCAACCTTAGGTGAGTCTTAATGTATCCACTAGTCCAAAAACATTTGGTGTGGTGTTTTGTATTGTTTCACCTGAGGTTAAAAACACTAGGCAGGTAAAAATATTTACCCTAGGTTAAAAGCCAACAATTTCCTGACTCATTAGAGCCATATTCAGTATTTGGAAGACTAGATTTCAGCATATGCTGGGTTTCATTCTCCTGTTGGTGGTAGATAGTTAGTGATAAAAAAATTTCCCCCTCCCCTTGTGGTGCATCTAATAATGATGAGACAGGGTTGCCATAGCAATTTTATCATATATTTCCAGCTGACACAAAAATCTATTTTCAGATTTTTTAAATGCACTGAGTGAACTTTATCTGATTGTTTTGGCAGCTTCCAATTGAAAGTTAGGCATCTCATGAGTTAAGGTAGAGAAGTCCTATTCTGCTTTAAGCGCTGTTGCACAACAAAGACATTAGAGGTGAAATGAATAATGTAGAGTCATTTCTCAGTAAGAAGTCTGGACACTTGCCCCAAGGGGTGCTGCGTCACTCTCTAAGCCCCTGTAACCTATATTTGTTTGAGACGGTTTTAACAGCCTATTGGGGAGTGGCACTTTCCAATACAACGAGCATGCAACTTTAAAACAGATTATTCATTTTTGTCTTTGTGCTGTGATGCGAAAATGTGATCCAGTATGTTCATCCACACAACTTATCTATGAAGTTGTTTCAAACATGTTTTATATACTTTTGGTTGTAGTCACAGAAATGAAAATGGAAGTACTTTGTAATAAAATCCTGTAGAAGCAAACCCGTGAATCCACATCTATTTGTCTAAAGCAAAAATAACAGTGCTGTCCCTGCATTCCTAAGTATGAACCTGTCACTCTCCACCTTGTGACACAAACAAACTGAAACCACCTCAGGTACTCAATGCTGATTTGCATTTTGTATCAAGTTCCTTGGTCCAGTGCCAGCACAAGCATAAAAAGCTCTGCTCCCCAGATATGGAGGCCCTGATTGAAACTGTAGGCAGAGTGGAGGCTCTCTCTATGTGCTCTCTATATAGAGAGCTCATTAGTTGGAGAGACCTGTGTGCATTGTTCCAAGTCTGCAGAGTCAGCGAGGGAGCCACTCAACACTCCCCACAATACAGACTCCTGCACATCTGGTCTAGTAGCTTCAGGGTGACCTGCACAAAGACATGCACATGCAAATGTTGGCAAACATAAACATTCACCAGTGCGCAAAGACTACCCTGATACCTGGATGCACAATCTCCTGGCTGATCCTGCATTCATTGTGTAGATGGATTGTAAAAGATTGAACACATATTCTGGTGCGCACACACACTTACACACACACATGCTGTCTTGTATCGCCTGTGATTTACTGGCCATTTTACACTGAGCTGAGGTGGCCACCTCCAACACTGACCCTTCATTGCAGCTCAGGGACACAGGTACAGCATTTGGCAGCACTTTGCCAAGAATCCCCAAGCACAGACAAAAACTGTGCTGTCAATCTTCACTTATGAAGGTTTTAATTTTGTGCCTTGAAGGTCTAAACAACACAGCTGGTTTCATATAGGTCAGTCCCTTCACTGCTACTCCCAGCTCTTAGAAAGAACTGGTCTGCACTGCAGCATACTTTGCCAAACTCTAACTAATATGTGCTCGCATTTACAATTCTTTGGCAACACAAATCTATAAGAGGAAGTAACTATTGAGGACATGTCATTCTGTGTTACATTGACAGACCTGTTTTATATCGCTACATCATTGCCAAGACACGCTGAGCCCTGAATGGAGAAAAAAAGCTGTGGACAATAGTGGAAAAGGCCACATATTGACTCTGTATCAGTATTAAAAGAAATATACTTACTGGACCCACAGCTGCCACTTCAAAGGCCCAAATTAATCAATGGAGTTCATTGGAGCAGCTTTCACATAATAGCATTCACAGAGAGCTGCCATTCAAGATTAAAGCCACCATTAGAAATCAATACTTCAGAGTTTTTTGCTTCCGATGCCACTGGCAGGATGTTATAGCAGCTGCCTCACAGCATGGCCTGGGAGGTATGATGAGACCACTTTCATATTTGATTCAGAGATGGTGTGTGTGGAAGATGAAATGTTTTTTTCTCTGACAAATGTTGAGAAATTACCAGTATGATAAAGCAATTTTAATTTGCTACAAGTAGTGAACACAGTTTTAATGAAGACACTCCATAAGATAACTTTGTGAGATGGGTGAAATTTCAATATTCAACTTTTCATCCATGCATTGTTCATTGTCTCCTGTTAGGTAATAATAAATGGAGTCACAGTACTTCTTGGAAACAGCTGCACCAATCTCTTGTTTCTTTTTTTCACTCTCTCTATTGTAAATTTTCTTCCTGCTTTTGGCTAAGCGCTGCAGGTCCCCCACCAGTTTAAAGTAGGCAGGTGTGATTTGCGACTGGTCTACATTATCTGGCAGCAGACAGCAATTTCAGGAGGGGTGTTTAAGCAGCTTGGACAGATGTGCTGTAAGGATTAGACCACCTTTGATCCAAACATGTCCAATCAATCATCGCAACACTTTACTTCATACGGTTTTCTGGATTATTATTAAGCTTAATATTATCTTTGTGAGACACTGACAGCGTCTTCAGATACAGTAAGCTTTAACAACTGTAAATTGTATTCCCTGACTGTCACAACACCTTTTCAGAAATCTGCTAATTGGGAAGACTCAGCCTATTCTCAGTAGCCAAGGGAAGAAAAAAAAGGAAAGATGAAGAAAAAAAGAAGACTGAGTGCAAGACTTCGACGTCCCAAGCTCAACTGTCATAGCACAACGTGCCGCTGCTCCTCTGAGATTTGTCTCTGTGAAAAGCACACACAAAGGCTTGCAGACTCCTCGGATGAATTTTATCGGAGGTGTGAGAGAAGAGATAGTTGCTAAGGCCATCAGAAATGTATTCACAAATCTTATGTATGTTCAAATTAATCTGTGTGAGGTGTCGCACTGTGACGTCAATAGAATCTCTATTAATGGAAGCATCAGTATTCAGTGTTAAGCAGATGACACTGATACTTTATTTAACTGTATGACCTCATCATTATACAGCTTCATTCCTACACTTTGTTGTGACTGAAATAAAAAAAAACATGTCACAAATGAGGTACAAGCATCTCACATGGGAGACAATCAGAGTTCAGTGGCTGCTCAGAACATTTTTGATGTGACAGCATTGGAAATATTGCTGGCATCAAAGCTACAAATTTTGGGGCAAACTCTTCCTAATGATGAATTGCAGCGTTGTTATGTTCATACACATCTCATGGACCATACATTTGTGGACATTAAAACTCTACAAAGCCAGTGTGACATAACATTGGATATATTAGTGTCAGCCTAAACAACAGTTTCACAAGTATTGCATACATTTCCATATGGTTTCATAATTGAAAGAACTCTAATTTAATCTGAAATCCAGACAAGAATCTTCAGAGACCCCTTAGCAGCAAGTTTTGTGGAAGAAGGTTGCACTTAGAGTGTGACTTTGAAGTAGCCATTGGCACCGTGAAAAAGACTGGTATTTGTTTGACATTTACACTCTGTGTGAGGGGTTTGAAAAGCTAGCATGTAACAAGTTAGCTTACATCTGACACAAACAAGAATGCAATTGAATCAGGGAGAAACTTGGAGAATTGCCAACCTTTCTTCTATGATTTATGAATGGAGATGGAAGGTCCAGAAGGGGACACCCTCCGCATGCACCCAGAAATATTCCCCCTTTTTAGATGTGCAGTGAATGTTTTCAAACTTTCAATATGAAATGAAATAATTAAAGACAACATGTCTGAAGTCTCCATTCTGAAAGGAGCTGAAACTTTTATGAGCACCATCCAGTTTTTTAGAAGCCTGACGTAGGAAGCAGATTCTTCTCTGTGGCACACTTTTCAGATGTTATAAATAAAATATGACTTTCACATGGGTGTGCTTAAGCAACAAAAAGAAATGCTGTCTGGGTTGTTCTACAGTGATATCAAACAGATCTTTTGTGAAGAGAAAAAAGGCACACAAACAAAATCATTGGCACTGTCAAAGTATGTTGCCCTTTTGATGATTAAAGTGGTGCTGAGTGTACTGCCCAGATATTAAAAAAAAACAATCTAAAGTTATAATTATAGTTTATTTTATTTATTGCATTGAGATAAAGTTGGAATTTATTGTTTGTTAGATTCCAGGCACATGGAGGTTTTGATTACGTCATTCAAAGGCAGGTAAGACATTAATTATTTTAAAATGATCAGTAACAGTAGCTATCACACCAGTTTACAAATGCAAAGTTAGTTTACTTCTCTGTGCGTGAATATGCTTTTATTACATGAGTAATAAAAGCAGACTCATGCTTTTATTACATGAGTCTGATCTAATACAAGCATGGATAACATCAATAAATCATCATCTTTATAATGAACTATATTACATTCATATTTGATAGTGATTGATCTGTTTAATTATCATATGTCATCCTACATGGTCACAACCATGTATGGGGTCAATTTATGCAGACATTCAGTTGATGGCTGGGTGACTGTCTGAAGGAAGCATAGTCCTATGTAGAAGCTCCAGTTCACATTCCTTAACAGGTTCTCCCCACTCACCAACACACCTGCTGAGAAACCGACACTGATAATTGCCAGCTCCATGGTGAGAAATGTAAAGTTAGCAACACCGGCAGCCATAGCCATATGTATTCCTGGAGTCAGAGTGGGTGACATAGAATCAAATTTAAATTGCTGGCTAGAAATAAGCAGAACTGACTGTTGATTACGCCAATCCGAGGTTACTAACATTTTCACTGGGCCCCTGCCTAGTTTGACCAGTGATGACATGTATAGGTGCATGTCATCATTTAATCTTTGGCTTTCGATGGGGTGTCCAGCAAACAACATGGGCTTTACAGACAATTCGTGGACTTTCTGGGGAAGACCTGGTCTGATCACCACCACTAATGCAGTAGTACAAAATATGTTGGCAAAATGTGGACACGTAAACATCATATCTCTGTCACCTAAAGACATATTAATAAATAATTAATACCAGATTATCATATTGATTTATTTTGTCTTACTGAAACCTGACTGTGCCATGAAGAATACGTTAGTCTGAACAAATCCACTCCCACAGTCATGTTAATACTTACGTTCTTCTAGAGTTTCAGCCATCAGAACCCTTGTTCTGACATATGGAATCAAAATTGAACATTTAATAGTTTTTCCACAAAATCATATTTTGTCAGACCATTACTTAATAACTTTTGAATTCCTATTACTGGACTACAAGCCATTGGGCAAAAATGTCTTTGCTAGATGTCTATCTGATAGCACTGTAGCTGAATTTAACGAAGCAATTCCATCAGCATTAAATTCAATGTTATGTCTCAGTACAACAGAGGACTTTTATGCTAACTTTAGTCCCTCCCAAATTGATTGCTCATCTTCTTGATGGTGCTGCAGGCTCACTGCGAAGGACACCCGACTCTGTTGTCCCTTTAAAAAACAAGATAATAAAACAAAAGATGTTATCTCCATGGTACAATTCCCAAACCTGCAAATTAAAGCAAATATCATGAAAAGTTGAAAGGATTTGGCGTTCCACCAGATTCAAAGAATCTCGCTAAATCTGGCAAGATAGTTATAAAATATATGGGAAGGACCTCTGTAATGCCAGAGCCACTTATTACTCATCATTAATAGAGGAGAGTAAAACAGTCTTAGGGTCCTTTTCAGTTCTTTGGCCAGGCTAACAAAGGATCATAACTCTTTTGATCCAAGTATTCCTATAGCTCTCTGTGGTGATAACTTAATGAGGTTCTTTAATGATACATTTGTAATTATTAGAGACAAAATTCATCACCTCCTGCCCTCAACAGGAACAGATTTATGTCCAAACACGGGGACCCTAGAAACAGCTGTAAAACATGATATATATTTCTCAAACAGACCTTCCTGAACTAACTTAGGTCATCAACCCGTCTTTTAGACCCCACTCCAACTAGGTTGCTTAAAGAAGTCTTACTCTTAGCACTTCTTTACTAGATATGATCAATCTGTCATTAGTAACAGACTATGTACCACAGTCATTTAAACCTCATTTTAAAAAGCCTACTCTTGATTCACCAAACATGTGTGACTTTCTGCATAACATATCTGATGACTTTCCATCAGCATTTAGAGCACATCACAGCACAGAGACAGCACTGGTGAAAATTACAAATGACCTCCTATTTGCATCAGACGGACTTCTCTCTGTACTTGTCCTGTTAGATCTTATTGCTACATTTGATACCACTGACCATCACATCCAATTATAGAGGCCGGAACATTTAATTAGCATTAAAGCGACTGCATTACGCTGGTTTATGTCCTATTTATCAGATCACTTTCAGTTTGTCTATGTTAAAGATGAATCCTCTATGCACTCAAAAATTACGTATTCAAAAATATGGTATTCTGCAAGGTTCAGTGCCTGAGCTAATACTATGCTTCCTTTGGGTAATATTACTCAGAAACAATCATATGTAACCCACACTATAACTATCAATAAAGCCAGATGAAACCAATCAGTTTACTAAACTCCAAGCATGCCTTAAAGATATAAAGACCTGAGTGACCAGAAATTTTTTGCTGCTGAACTGAGACAAAACAGAAGTTATTATGCGTTGCCCTAAACACCTTAGAAATACATTATCTAATGACATATCTACTCTAGATGGCATTGACCTGGCCTCCAGCACCACGGTAAGGAATCTGATAGATAGAATAGAATAGAATAGAATAGAATAGTCTTTATTGTAATTGTAATTTTGTTGGAGCAGTCCAGCTGCCTTGTACATATAAATAAATTGTTGCTGTGATCCTGCTTGACATCCATGCTTGCTATGATTATTATTATCATATAATTTTTTTGTTTTGTTTTGTTATAATTGTTCTTATTGTTGCTTCTCTATGTATTTCTTTCCACTCTCCCCCTCCCTCTTTCTCTTTCAACACAACCACTCAAGGTAGATGGCCATCCATCTAGAGCCTGATTCAAGTATTCCTTCCATTAAACAATTGTCATTGTCACCAAGTGCTTCCTCATGGACAAATAAATGGGGGAATAAATACAATTGAATAGAATAGAATTGAATTGAATTGAATACAAACAATGTATGCATTCTTTTTTTTTATGTGAGTCGGTCCACCACTTTGGTCCCATCATAAAGTACCAATCAGTAGTTTGGACACACCTTTTTATTCACTTGAATAAGAAAGCATGTTCACATTTTTGAATGTTACTGTATCCCAAAAAATCTCAAAAATGATTGAGTAGAGATTTTATACAGACATTCATGGTCACCATATGGTGATTCCTATCATGGGGTAGTCATTTAAATGCCCTGAGAACTATTTGATGAATTACCATGAAATTTCAATATGCACATTTATGTCCCTCTCAACATGAACTGTAATAACTTTGGTTATCCTCTGACTTTTCCTCAAGCACCATCATCAGGTCCAAAATGTGATAAATCTAACAATTTGGTTTCTGACCAAAAATACCTGCTAATCATATTACCACCAGCCTCAGTTGCATTCTGTGTTTGGTGCTAATAAATAAATGTTAGCTAACCTGATGCACCAGATGGTTTGTTACACAGAACCATTTGAATATAGTTTCCTCAAGAAACATCATCGGGTCCAAAATTTCATGAATCTAACAACTTTGGTTTCTGACCAATCATACCTGCAAACATAATCATATTCCCAACAGCCTCAGTTGCACTCTGTGTTTGGTGCTAATTAGCAAATGCTAGCTAACCTAACACACCAGATGGTCTTTCACATAAAACCATCTGAGAAGTTGGTTTCCTCAGTTGTCGTCATCAGGACCAACATTTAATAAATCTAACACCTTGGTTTCTGACCAAAAATACCAGATAAAAAAATCACGCCAGATGGTTTGTTAGACAGAACCACCTAGGAGGTCATCCTTGGAAACTTTTTGAAAAGAGGGCAAGCACTTTCAAAAATACTGGTGATTGACTGAGCCATCCGTCTATCACTGGCAATCACTGTCTTATTTTGCAAGGCAGCTGGATTCGCAAAATTGCAAGATCATGTGATCACGTAAGAATCTTCGTAGGAGAACTATTGGTCTGAATCATTCAGACAGAACAGTTCAGCCATTATCCAGTAGAACACAGAGATTTTCCTATTTTTTATGGTGATGTATTTGATACTAAACAGGTACAATCCGGAATACCAGATATTCTGAAATGGTAGAATGGGAGTAAATGGAAGTATTTACTGGTACGAATTATGTTGCTGATATCCAGAATATGCATCCTAGATATCACAAATGTAAATGTAGACATCCAAAATTGAAAGCCCATTACACATAAATGGCAAAAGTGATGTCATTGTCCTAGGAAGAATGACGTAGTGGATATCTGAAATGATCATTTTGACTAGGAAGAATTGAATTATTGATATATGCAATACATATGAATGTCAAAATGGCCACTCATACTTTTTAAAGATTTAAAGATATCATGAATTGAATTTTGACTAGGAGAAATAAAGCTTTAGATATCTTGAAATAAAATTTCTGCTGGCAAGAATGTCATTGCAGATATCTCTATTGCTATGCTGACTAGTCAAAAATGTAATTGTGGATATCTGAATTTGAAAGCTTAATACACATGAATTGCAAAAGTGATGTTTGTATAACGCAGATTGATATTGTGGATATCAGAAATGACAATTGTGGATAGAAAGAATGTCACTGTCAATATCTGAAATGTTCATTTTGACTTGGAAAAATGTAATTACAGATATATGCAATATATATCCAGTCTAGCTATTAAATGTTAAAACAGCGTGTAAAAGGCTCGTCTTCCAGGCTTTGCCAGATTGTTTCTTCACCCATAGTGGTACTTAGATGCTCAGGCCAACTTTCCAGCGTGTTATTGCTCTTCAATTATTCTCACTGTGTCTGTGTGTGTGTCTCCTTGTGCTCCAGAACTCCTCCTCGAGTGCCAGCCAGCTCACTCCGTTCAACAGACATCTGCATGCCTGCCAAGACTCCTCTACAGCCACACTCACTAGCCAGCCCTCTGTCTACCTGCTCACCGCTCTGCTCCCCTCCAAGCACAAACTCTACTCCTGCCTGCTCAGCCATAGGTTCACTCCCTCTCTGCTGCTCTGCTCAGCCTGCATTCAGCCCCTTGTGCTCTCCTGCCTTTCCATCCCGCAACCACCTTTCATTCCTATCAACAGAGCTAAGGTTTGCAATAAAGCTTTCTAAACGTCTTACCTGTCTCAATCTGTTGCATTTGGGTCCACATGTTGCATTATTACTAACATATGAAGCTGAATGAGATATTGCCAATAGTGTGCAAAGTTGTCATCAAAGCAAACACTCTGTCTTTTAAGGAAATATAAAATATTAAATAGTTTTCATGTCTGTCCTTCAGTCTGGTTCTACAATGTACAGTTGCAATAAGAAATATTCAACCCCCCAATGATTGTGAGGATTTATCACTAAAAGTTTTTTTCAAAGAGCAATATTTTGCATTGGATGACTTCTTTATGAGTTAAGTGATACAGAAAATCAACACAGAAAATCCATGATGTAGTATTTGTATGTAACAGTATATTTTGTCAAGATGTCACAATTATTCATTCATGATCCTTAATTTGCTTCAGATGTGATGCATATATAAACCTAACCCATGAAGGTTTTCAAGTTGAGTTGCAATTGTGTAAGACAAAGGAGCTTCCACAAAAGCTAAGAGAGGAGATGATCTCATTGTACCTGAAGGGCCTTGGGTATAAAAAGATTTCCCAAAAATTTAACATTCCAAGAGACACCGTTGGGAGCATTATACAGAAGTTTAAAACGTATGGAACAGCTGCAAATCTGCTTGGCTGTGGGAGAGAGCGCAAAATTTCATCAAGGGTCTTTAGCAACTTAGTCACGACAACTAAGAAAACTCCCCCGTGTTACTGCAAAACACCTACAGGATGACCTTATGAAAGTGCTTCAGTGGCAACTATAAGATGAGCACTGAATGAACAAGGACTTCATGGCCAGACTCCAAGACACATTCCACTCTTGACCACAAGGAACATCAAAAGTCAACTAGAATAGTCCAGGAGGAATCTGGATAGGCAGTTCTATGGACAAATGAAACTAAACTAAAACTGTTTGGACATATGGACCAGTGGTATGTTTGGTGTGCAAAAGGCCAGGGTTATGACCAGAAGAATACCATCCCCATGGTTAAGCATGGAGGTGGGTCATTGATGATGTTGGGCTGTTTTTCTGTGGCAGGGACTGGCAATCTTGACCGTGTACCAGGCATCATGGATTCCCAGAAATAACAGGCCATTTTGAAGAAAAATATAATGCCTTCTGTTGAGAAATTGAACTTTGGTGATCATTGGACTTTCCAGCAAGACAATGATCCCAAGCACACCTCCAAGTCAACCAAAGCTTTGTTGAGAAATAGATCCTTGAATGTCCTGCAGTGGCCTTCTCAGTCACCAGATTTAAATCCGACTGAAAATCTTTGGTGGGATTTATTAACGAAGGCAGTTGTAGCACAAATGCTGTCAAACATTAGTGAGCTGGAGGCTATTGCACGTGAAGAATGGGCAAAGATTTCGATTGAAGGTAGTAAGAAACTTGTCAGCACTTAAAAAATGATTATTTAAAAGTTATAAAAGCTAAAGGATGCTCCACAAAGTACTGAAGCTGGGGTTTAACAATACTGCGCATGCACATTTGCAAAGATAGTTACGTTTTTCATTTGAACTTCGAAATTAAGTCAATTTGTGTTGTCAAAATAACTCAAACATGTATCAATAAATATTTTTTGTTGTTTAATGAGGTTTTTAGTTATTCATTGTCATTAACCTTGATACACATCACTATAATATCTTTTGAGGTGAGGGGGTTGAATATTTACGATTTGCAACTGTAGAAAATAGTAAACATAAAGAAAAAACATGATGATTATCTCCATGAGAGCAATGCATTGTTTTGGTGATACTAGGGCACATTGTGAAGAGTGCAGTTTTTCTTTTGGGATTTTATTCCCCTTTAACCTATAGAGCTTTGCTGTGTGTGAGCGGTGAGCGCCACCAAGGACTGTACTGTATGTGTGTAATTTTTTGATTGTCTCTGAGGAGCAAGGAGGCGACTCGCCTCATTAAAAATAAATGTATCAGAGGGGGAAAAAATCAATGGTTACAACAATAGAATATATTTAGTGTGGACGCTGCAGTGACATCAGGGACATCTCAGTCAGCAGTGATATGATGAACTCATTAAAATGATTGAAGTTGGTCTTCAAAGAGCCACAGCTCAAATCCCAAGACAGCAGGCCAACATGAATCAGAGCCAAGATACTGAAGTCATGACCTTAATTCTTTCATTTAACCGTGTTCCCCTGTGATAATGAGTATGACAACCAAGAGCACAAGGTACCTGGGCTATATTTTATGAGCCAAAAGGGCTTTCATTTCCGTCTATTACATTCATTATTGTAAATTATCGGGAAAGATCTTCGCAGGTTTTTATATCTTGCCTTTTCCAGTCGGAAAAACAAAGGAGATTGCAGCAGGAGACCATGTACAAAAGCTGAAGTAAATGTAAGGTTCGATCCATTTTCAGAGCGCCTGTGTAACATGAGGCAGACCATACACATGTAAACTACACACAACACACAGAGTGTACAATCTTTCAGATGTTGATTAAACATAATCCACAGTGCCAAACAACTCAATATCACTGGGAAAACATCATACCAATTCAACATTTGGGTTTGCAGCCAGGCATTATAAGGAACAAATAATCCATAGTGTAAATCATAAAATCAATGTGAACTTTATTAACTTTAAATTTACATTTTGACTGAAGGTCAGATAATGAAGATTCATGCTAATAAGTTAAGATCTCAAAACATATTGACATATTCCCTATGAAAACACCAAATTGCACCAAGGCTAAGGAAGATACAAGATATATTTTTGATTACTCCAAACTTTTTTTTATTAGTGTCTAGGCAACTAATGGTGAATTAAAGTAATACATGTCTTAACAGTTATAGAAAGGTATCAAGAAAAGGCCTAAAAGACACACAAAGTGGTGTAACAAGACACATAAGCAGGATATAAAAAGAGTAAAATACAATAGAAGATTTAGAAAAATAATATACAGTTTAATAGATTTAACAGGATAATTACTATGAAAATTATGAATGAATAGTACCAGATTTGATTTAATAAAGCACAATAAGTGGCAAACTGAAAGTCTTGTTTTTTTTTTTTTAAATTAGAGTTGGAGTAGAGTTTTCTGGGAGGTCTGTCCAAGACGGTTCATAATGTAGCAGATATTTTTTTTAAATCAATTAAAAGATGAGAAGTGGAATTATATGTTTCACTTTATTGGTCTTAGTGAGGACACTACCAGCAGCACTATGAATAAGCTGCAGCTATCTGATGGACTTTTTAGAGAGGCCTGTTAAGACGCCAGTGCCACCTGTGCCAGCAGTCTAGCTTATTAAAGATGAATGATAATAGAATGAACAAGTAAATCCTGATGAGGAAGTCCTTTAATTCGTGTATATGGCCACAGAGGATGCCTTCTTAAAAACTGACCTAGTTTTCGTTGAAAGGATTTCATTATATGTTGAAATACTGAGTTACAATGGCATATAAAAGATCTGATTTTGCTGTTGTTGTCTTGGACTATATGATTGAGCATTGTCTGATAATACACCGGATACATTCATCCACATTGCGTTTTGACTCTCTCCATACCTCAGAATACATTTTAACCTTATGTCCAGCTCTTTATCTTGTATGAAAAAGCAATCTATAACGTCATGGAAAATTCAGCTGCATCAACGCATTGTGAATAATAAAAATCTCCAGAATATTGATACTGAAGGGTTTCACACTTGGTGTAACAATCCTTTCAACGAAGGACAAAATCATTAAGTCTATTCTCCCATTTCCTCTTGAGTGTGTCATTTCTCTGTGTTGCTAGAGATTAATTGTATCCAGGAACCTAAACTGTCAAATATGGCCAAAATTAAGTGAAGTTTGAAGTCAGGAGACTGAGCTTGCTCAATTCTGCATTGAGGGTCATATTTTCTACCTCAAAAGTATGTGACTCCCTCTCTTCTTTCATCTTTAAAGTTGCATGGGCAACAGCCGTAAACAAGTCAGACTGAATTTGATTACAAAGACCCAGCACCTCCTCTCCTGCAGTGCAGCTTTTGTTGGTCAAAACATAAAAACCCAGCAGAGGAGAACACTGTTTTATCTCAAAATGACTCATCTAGTGTTGCAACCTGATGTCACCAGACTCCAGTTTGATAGAGGATCCACAAATAAAAATGCAAATAATCATCATTTTTAGCCACACTAGAGGCATGATCATAGGGAGTGTTGTTATGCTGGTTCATTTATCACTTTTGTCTAGACTGCCATAACATTTTAACAGATATTCATGGTCCCCAGAAGGTGTATCTTATTAACTTTGGTGATTCCATGATTTTTCCTTTAGTGCCACCATAACAATAGGTTGATATTTTTGTTTTTTAATGATGTCTCAGTCACTGTTGAATGGGCTGCAATGAAAAGTGGTACATACATTCATGCCCCCCTCAGGATGAATTGTTATAACTAACCAAATATCTGATATCTGATGACATTCCCAACAGCCTCCGCTGAACATTATGCCTGCTAAACATCAGCTTATCAAAATAGTCATTTTGAATAATTATGTTGGCATGATGACAATTGGCATTTATCATAAAGCATCAGCTTGTGTATGGCCTTACAGAGCTGATATGGACTCTTAATGTAAATCAGAACCACAGAAAGGGACTAAAGTCAAGTATACCTCCAAAACATTTCTTATTTTCTTAACGGTGAGTAGTCCTATTTGAACACCTAGCAGTGAAAACTGTTGCTATAAGTATGCTTCTGTGAAAAAACACTGCAGGTTAGATTAGTCATTTATATCTGTGCCCCTCTCACAAAATGTAGCCCAGAGCTGAATGGTTGTGCTACAGTGACATTATGTTGTCCTGCACTGTGAAAAACCTGAAAGTATTCACTGATCATCAAGTCAAGTGCCACCTAGGGATCAAGTTCAGGTACGAGTTGACGCTGCTGACGCGCACATGTTGAATAATAGTCTGAACAGTCTCCCCAAGGATCTTGGAGAGAGAATAACTAGACAAAGTTTAGTTTTTTAAAAGTAATTGCCTCTGCAGTAACACCTCTTCTAAGAAGGACAGATGTAGTTATTCAAAGCTTAGGTGTTGAGAGGACACTGAAGTCTAAAATATTATTTTTCCATCCACTGAAACCCCATTGAAATGTTTTTTTGATCTGGCAGATATGAATAAAAATGACCTGACATGTTATGTGAATAACACAATGTAGTGTTTCATATCACAAATACTTTTGTTCCTTTGAAAAAAACCCCAGGAAGATCAAACAAATTATTGAGCACTCTGGGGACAATAAAAAGGTAACAAATTACACAGTTTCTGAAAAAATCTGCTTTACTCATCCCAACATTAAATTTCTTTCTTAACACTCTGTTACATTAGAAAGTTCTTGTACCACTTTTACAGCTAACTTATATGCCATATCAAAGTATTACAGCTCTCAGAGGATTGATCATCCACATCATCATCTCAGTCATTAAAGTAAGCGAAAGCAACTTTTAATGACACATCCCCTTATTATTCTACTAGAAATAACTAGAAAATAATTATATTTTAAAAGACAATGTTAGAGCCCATCCACTGACCTAGAAAATGTAGAAAGTTTCTCAGCATGTGTTAAACATTTATCTCCGATATGCTCATTATTACATTCACTAACACTTAAGTCTTTGCCTCTTTGTTATTATATTCATCTGTCAACCCGATATCCCCAAATGTACAAATGGATTTAGTTGATATTAGCTGGACAGGTAGGCCTTGAGCCAAAGAACAATTGATTGCATTTTGGTAGTTCTCCAGATCTAGGATTTCCACCATTAGACAGTTATTGTTTTAATCCATAACTATGAATTTAAGGGAGATAGAGGCTTCATTCCAAATCCTAAAGGTATGTTTGCAGGGTTGAAGAATCAATTTAACTCATGAATGACATGATAGAAATGATGTCTACGGGTGTAATTGTTGGCGAAGCTTTGAGGTCTTTAAATACCTCTCAGTTTGATACCACTAAGTCTAATGCCTCTGTGAGTCTGGGCTTTGGCCAGGTTTGCAGAACTGCAGGACAAGAGATGATGATCACAGGAGGGGATATGCTTTTAATGCTTTTCATTTTATAATGAAGTTTGCTTTCCTTTCTTTACCCCTGCCTCCTGATTCTTTGCAGAGGTAGTAATTACCTTACAGGGATTTTTAGGCAGTGCAGCACTCAGTGAGGCACTGTCTCAGATATCCATCTATGCCTCTGTTCCTGGGGTAATTAAGGTTCGGAGTCACCTCAGGAGATATTGTGGCTCCTCAAACTAGCTGCCTTTGTCAATCTGAGGCGCAGTGTAGAGGGTAATATATGTACGAGGCCGTGTTTGTGTGACTCTGTAAGTGTATGTGCAAGCATTGCGAAGGTAGAGTCTCCATTTAAATGAGGAGAGTTTGAGGGCAGCTCCTGATGTGAAGTGGGTGATGAAATGAAGAGCTTTTTACAGAATTCAGAGACAGGATAAGCCAGAGTGCTAGAGTTAGGGAAATTGCCTCATGTCCTCCTGAGTGAAACTGTCTAAGTTCATTGGTATTGTCTGAGATGACAGGGCATAATTGTTTGATGAAATAGGGGCTATTTTTGTCTTTATTACGGTACTGCAGAATGAAATTACACTGTATCTGCAACAACCATCAGGCTACCTTGGGTCATTTTAAGAGTGGGTCTTTTACTATTAAAATATTAATTCATTGATGCTGTCTGTTGTCAAGAAAATTACCTGAAACACAGGTAATGAATCCCATTACATAAGTGAAAAGTTCCAAATATTGTGGGAGGATCTAGGCAAAAAATAATATACAGCAGAAATGATAGACAATGAAGGCTGAGAATCAGTTATGATAATATCAATAAAGAACTAAATCTATCTATAATTAAAGACAAAGCGCATCCCAGTTGGCCCTATCACAACCACAACAGCAGTTAATTGCTTTGTGCCTGAGACAGCCTCTTCAAGTACTTGGGAATTTGGTCTGACAGCACTGTATCCTTCTTCCAGCATTAAGTGAAACTCCAGTTGGGCTTTGCTTTTTAGAAAAGAGCCATTCTTCTTTCACTGTGTGGCAAGCAATGCCGCAAGTGAACTCTGGTTAGGAGGTAGAGGGAGCCAAGAGCACTCCAGTCAGTCAATGAGGGGAGTCTGATTAACATTTTCATCCTATCTGGGTGTTTCAGTACAAATGCCGTATAAGGAGCCATTGGTGTAAATGACCAAAGCAACATTACACATCTTGGCAAGTGTTTAAATGACAAGACGGCAACACAAGAATGGCATGCTGCAAAGAGTCTTGAATACAAAGGCCATAGTATGTAGCCCCGAGGGAGAAGCCTTAATTTATTTACAAACTGTTGGGCTCCATGCTAAGTAACAGCAGCAGAGTCAAAGACTGCTGGTGCTGAAATAAAAGAAGCTCAAGAGAGAAGCAGAACCCTCATCTCCACCATTTCTCCCTGACAAGAGGCGCCTCATTTGTCCCACACTATCTCTGTCAAAACCCTCAACTATCAGATGATCATCCTCCCACTGCTAGATTAATAAGTTGATGCACTACACATATCAGCCTTTTCAGAGGTGTGTGTAATTGGTTTCACGTCGTGGCGTGCTGCTCAGGTCTGATGCCAGTGCTTCTGACAAGTCGCAGTCACTAGTACAAATGCTTCCCTCTTTAAAATTCTTGCTGAAAAGTCTCTTGCACGGCTCTTTTGACTGCTCTTTAGTCTCACAGCCTGTTAAAAGTCTGTGACATTACATTTTGTCATGAGTTGTGAATACCTCATAGAAAGACTTGCAGCTCTCTGTTTTTTTGCTCATCACACTTAAACCTATTACTGCAAAATAATATTAGGCCAGTAATTACTTAATTACTCCTTGAAGAGAGTTCTCATTCATTTCATACATGCATTTCAAGGTTTCATGGAACTTATATAACCACTAGTCTATGTCAGATGAAACCACAGCAGGGTTAATGTGTCATTTTTGTCATATCTGTTACATCAACATACCTGACATGTTCCCTTATCTGATGCGTGATGTTTTCTTGTAGCCAATTTTTGTGATCATATCACTATTTTTCTCTGTGGCTTGAAAAAGATCCTTTATATATTGAGCCAATGTTTACACATACAAACTCACAAATCAGATACTCAAAGGTTTCTAGGGGTAAATAAAAGCTATTTTCAGGTGTTACAGTTGCTATGAAAACAAGTCTTAAAAATTTATGTAGGTGTTTCAAGATGTTTGTAAGACCTTTTCTCTGCATAACACAGTTGAAGGGTCAACTTTTCCAGTGTATCCTTTATTGTAAATATCTGATATCATGCTGTATTTATACCATTGGTTGTGATTATGGGTCAGTTTAAAAAATAATAATTTTCTGTCTTATTTTTATTAAATCAGTTCAAGAGTCTTGATCCCATAGAATCAAGTCATGGAAATGTGTACCCATGGTTCCACCCTAATATGCATGTCAACAGTACAGAGTATCTGAAAGATGCTCTTCACTGAAACAAACGCTTATTTTGCCAAAATCTGAGGCAAGGGAGCTCTGGCTCCACAGCTACCAGCCAGAGAGTGACATTCCCTGCCTCCACTGCCCCAAGCTTCTTATTTTCTTGATTTTCCAGATAGCTGGTTCCGCCTGTCCAAAAATGAATACAAGAAAAGAGCAAGATGAAGAAAAAGAGAGAGAGAGAGAGAGAGAGAGAGAGAGAGAGAGAGAGAGAGAGAGAGAAATGGAGGGAAAGGGAGAGCAACAAAGTGTTTGTGACAGGAGGAGAGGGGACGTCTTTTACTGTCATTATGTTTGCTGTGTCCTCACTAGATGGCAGTGTAGTGTAGGAATATTGTTTGACAATCATATCATAAACTTTCTCAGTCCTATGTGTGTGTGTGTGTGTGTGTGTGTGTGTGTGTGTGTGTGTGTGTGTGTGTGTGTGTGTGTGTGTGTGTGTGTGTGTGTGTATTGACAGGTATATGGCTTAAGAAAGGCAATAACTCCTCAAAGTTATGGCAGTATGGAGGAAGTTTTTGAGGCCTCGCCATCTCAATGTTTATTTTAATAACTTGTCTTCATTGGACCACGACCTTTGAACTCACTGGGTGATCTCTTTGACTGGGGACGTCCTGTGGGTGTGGTTCCATGATTACAGAAAGCTCAGGAAATGAATGTTTTATCAGCCCGTGCTGAGACAACAACAACAGCGTAGTGGGTGGGAAAAGAGAAACCTCTAAATTTATCTCATCAGATGGTGCCAACTCAAATAAAATCATCAGTGGACAGTTTCCTGTTGGTTTCCCCCTCAGAGCAGATTGGGATTTTCATTAAGTGGATACTATGTTTATTAAGATCATAAATGTGAGCAATATCACAACACAGTCTTGGCCACTCTACTAACTGAAATCTGCATAAGAAATTAACATATTTCATACTTTGGGGGTTCTTGCTGTCAGTGAAAGACAAACCTGATCCACCTATAATAGACATGCAAGGTTTACTATCTACCATACTGTCATGTCATTTATCATCATTGTGCATTTGTTACTATACTCAATTCACCACCTAATGTGTTTAATTATCATTTCTACATTCTCCACAGCAATAGCATGCACTCTTCAGACGCCTGATGTATTCAGGTGGCACAGTAAAGAGGGTGAGAATCATATCTTACTCATTCACTGTAAGAGAGTGTGTGGGAGGAGGTGATAGCGGGCAAGCATTCACTGTGTGCAATGTCCTCCTCGACAGTAAAATTTAGAACATGAGCCTTGCTCAATATGCAGAGGAAAAATATGCCTCATAGAGCTACTGGCAGGAGATTGCTGCAGATTTCCTCCATTTATAGTTAGATACAAAAGCAGTGAGTCATTTCTGCTTAATAAAACCTTTAGTGTTATCTTCAAAAGATCCAGTTATGGAAGTGCTTTAAATCACATGTGATTTAGGGAAATTAGCCAGAATTACAGACGGAGCAACAAAGTACATACGCACCCATATTTTCAGTCCAGTCCCATCTGCATGCTAGCTTGGTCTCTAAAACCTCCTCTGACAAGTTTCCTTTGCTTTCCTGTGAGAATAGGCAGCCCCTGTCACAGAGGAGTCGAGAGAGTTTAGGAGATCAGAGGCAAAGCAGCAGTTGCCTCTCTTCAGGGAAAACCAGATGACCCTCTTCAAAGTGATAATGTAAACAGCTATCTAGCAAATGGTGAAACTGTGGGAGTTTGAAGTAAAACGAGGGGAATTCTCCTGCAGGAAAAGTGTGAAATCCACCAAAACTGTAAGTTGTATACTTTTTTAAAACCTTTTTTATCCTTTAAAGCAGGCATACACTGGAGCTCAGATAAAAGCAAACAAGTTATGTGGCATGGTGCAATTTTGTGATCTGTGGGCTCTAAAGCTTTTGGAGAGTACAAGATTATTGTCAGTATTCTGATAGCAGATAAAGGACACTTCAGGTTCCATAAGAATGGTATTTCTTAGCAGCATGCTCTAATGTGTTTGTTTTATGTTTTCCATGTAAACATATAAAAATATATAATATCAAAAAGAAATGGTTTATGAATGGTGTATATGGTGCATTACTTTTAATAGATATAACATTATAGCAGATCATTGCTCAACTGCCTGTCTGCAGCTGCACCATCAACTCCAGCTGCAGAGGCTTCTAACAGCTGCTTCCTATTAATGTCAACCTCTAGAAACATTACTCTCAACAAGCATTTGTTGACTTTAGGTGTGGGGTTGGGGCAGCACAGGATTTCATAATACGTGTGCCTGGTGATGTGAGTTATAGACAGCCATAAAACAGAAAAGGCAGGTCGTGACCCAAACCCTTTCACCCAAGCAATAGATTGTTCCTGTTCCAGCTTGCACTTTTACACAGTTTTCATTTTGTGAATTGTACGTTAGATTAAGTTTTATCATTAACCACCTCCTCACTGACTGAATGCCATAACAAATGGCATTCTTTTATTGCACTCAATAAAATCCCAAAAGCTGAATTTGGATTATTTTTTTTATGTTTGTAGTAAATGTCATCTTTTAGCATAAATGTGAGCAGTTTATCACCACTTCATTTTCCCACAGTCTTGATTTGAATGTGACAACATACCAAGGATTTGTTAGCCAGACCACTACCTCAGCCTCAGTTAAAGTGAACCCCACACTAACCACTAGATATCCAACATGGAGGCCATCCAAAGAAAACAACTGTGGGGACCACAGCCAACTCCTCCACTTAGGTAAACAAAGTCTGTCTCTTACCACACCAATGCAGTGTATATCTATGTGTGTGTGCATGCATGCATGATTACGTGCGTGTGTGTGCTGATGCAGTTCTACGCCCAAAAGCTGTGAAGGCACCACTCCAACTGTAATAATGTAAATTGTTTCAGGTTCAAAGTGTGCTGTGTTATGCCACCCACCCTGCTGTGGGAGTGTGGCGGGACCATTTTTAGCGAGTTGTGATGACATATATTCTGTGCGAATATACAAAACAATAACTTTGTGAAACAACATCACGTTTCCCTCCAACCTTCCTCGTCAGGTTGTTGCAAAAGCTTTAAATGCAAGTTTGGTCTAATGCAAATGTGCATTTTAATGTACAATATTCTTGAAAAACAAGAGTAGAGTAGGGAAATTCTTGTTGTCAGTGTTGCAGAAGCACCTATATTCCTCTGTATTCAGTAACTTTTGCTTGTGTTTGGAAATTAACCATTCACAGGAGTTCAGCAGTGTGGGCATTTACATAATTCTTTGAACAGCCGTATGGCTGGTCCAAATGTCCATCATGTAAACACTAAGAGAGCAAGCAAGCAGAAAAATCAACTCAGTTCTATCATCTGCAGACTGATAATATCCACACAGACAACAGCGTCAGGAACATTTGATCTCTGGAAATGTTTAGAGCATTGAAGAGAAAAATATGAAATGTGATCCATGATTACATCAAGGTTTTGGGGGTCCAGACAACGTGCAGCTGTTTGGGTATGAAAAATACTGCAGTTCCTTCAAAATATTTCAATATTTTGACATTTTTAATAGAATTACACAGAATTAAACAAAAATTAGGCTTCCCAGTGGTCACTGTGAAGTTATCTCTCTTGATCTCAACAGCTTCACACAATTTAGCTTGTACTCAGGTTTAAGGGTGACTGAGTTTATTAAAAAAAGAGGCCCCTCAGTGGCCAAAGTATAATTACCAGAGATGGCTATCAGGGAGGACTGGCTAAACTCTGAAAGGGTTATGGCCAATATTTCATACATGTCTATAGTTGGAGGGGAAACGGTGATTTCAATCTCAATACAGAATGTCTTTGGCTAATGAGGAAATACAATGACCCTTTACCTTGTGCTCCAGACAGAACAATCATTCAAGGAGCAGAGTAACTGGTGTTATATTCACTTATGAGGGCATAACGTCTCCTCATTGTATTTCACTAAACTCCTAGACTAGATTTTCTTTTTCATGCATATTGCAGACATCATCCTCTTGTCTGCAAAAGTGGACGTTATCTGGCACCCTTCACTCTTCAATCCTAATTTTGCCTCAGACAAGCATTGGTTACTATGGCAACCCTGCCAGTACAGACAAAGTTGTTGTTATTTTGCTGCTAATTAATCATCATAAAAATGTAAATGTTCAGCTCTGAGTTTTACCAGTACTTTCAGCTGTGTTTCAATAAATCTCTCTCTCATTTTTAAGAAATCTGCAAAAAAAAGAGAGAGATAACATTTTGCAGTGCTCCCAGGAACAATAGTTGAAAGCAGTCTGTATTTTTTTATCCTGCAGTACTTTGTGGTGACATTTGTGGTACCTGAGAATGCAGGCTGAATTTAGATAATCGTCTTCCCCCATGTCAGCTGGAACAGTAGACGGGAGATTCTGCAGATTCCAGAGAAAGAGACAGACTGTTTCACACCACAGCCTCATAATTAAATGACCAAATAGGTCGATCGTACCATGCACTCAAGAACGAGCCATGGGAATGTTTTTTAATATGCCACTTCTACCGGCAACATTCCAAAACCATTACAAATCACTAATTATGTTTTATTGTGTGACAATGCTGTAGTTTAGGTTTTGACACACAAAAACATATTGTTAGGGTTTGCGAAAGATTATGGTTTGGGTTAAAACTGGAGTGGAGGAATTCTAACAGTGGGTAAAGGGGGTTGCTTGGCTGTGATTGTCTGACACAGACATGCAGCATGCTCTCATGCACACCCAGAATGACAGGCACCCAGGGAGGGCTGGTAAAAACTGATATTTTAAACAGTCCACTGGCCCAACAGGATTTGTCCCAGCATGCCTGATGGCCAGTAGCCTATGCCAATGGCTGTAACCTACTATTGCAGCAGTCAAACTGGATAAATTGTTTTGAATGTCACACAGCCTCTATGAAATGAGATGTTTCACTATCAGAATTTGATCCATTCGGTCCGATAACATTTGGGAAGCCTAGCAGAGCTGCATGACTAATGGCAAAACAGGCAGTGTGAGAATGGAGGTGATAGGCTTCCAGTAGCTGTGGACTCATTTGGCATTTCAAGGGCTTGAATGCAACGGATGTTCATTAATATGTAAAAGTTCCACACTGAAAAAAATTAATAAAATGATAACTTGAAATGTGGTGTCGTTTAAAGTTAGCTACTACTTACTTAAGTTAGCCTCCTTCGTCATTGCATCACAATCGTAGTTACACATTTTAAAAAACTGTCCTGACTCGTGGTTGGCAATATGACATTGGAAGTGACAGTGTTCCCCTGCAGTTATGTCCACTTTCTGCCATCTATCTATTTAACAATCCCCTCCAATCTGCGGGTCATAATTACTACAGCTGCTAGATGTCAATCAAATGGAAATATCAGTTTTTGGGATTGGAAGCTGTCTTTAAAATGGGAGTCATTAAGTATAATAATAAGCAATGAACCAAAATACCATCACTTAGAACTTTTGATGTCACCCAGTTATTGTAATACAAATAATGACTGCTAATGTCTTGAAATTACTGTTATTGGTCTGAGAATGAAACAGCCCAGAATTATGGTGAAAAATGAGGCATGAAAAAAAAATGTAATGTCTGGCTTTGCTCACAACTTCCCAAAAACCACACTTGACATGCTTTTTAAGGCCCAGCTGAGGTTGATTCTCTGATTGAACAAAACATTTTTTGTTGGAAAGTTGCAAAGCCTTGTTAAAAATATATGTCCTGATTGTATTCCTCGTGCTCCTGATCCTTAGAGTCTTCTAATATTGAGTTCCTGCCAACCAAATCTAATCTAATATTTGTTTGTATTCTTTCCTTTCTTCACACTACTGCACAATGTACTAAGGCAGTAACAACATTTCATTAACATAAAGGAAATCAGTAAAGCAATTTAAATCAGATCAGCCGATTAGCTCTACTTTAAGAAACTAAAATCTGCATCTGAGACTTTCTTTGATGGTTTCCCATAATATTTTGTATACTGTGCTTTAATTTTTAGTGTAATATCTATGTGCAATATCTGTGTGTGAAACTAACAGTAGCAACATGTGCCTCTGAAAGAGATATAAATTGACTTTATGGGTTTTATTGGGTTTACTCTGGCTAGATACAGGGAGTACCTGCACACTCAATCAGAGCTCCCTTTTCCTCATCTAAGACATTTCAAACAACTGCAGATACTCCTCAGGCAAATGCCCACATATATATATATATAGTAAAATATCCAATTAACTATTCACATTCACGTGTCAAGACAGCATCACCATGACAAAAATAAAAAAAACACTAATATGAAGGGTCATAAAAATACAATAGAAGGTCTTGATACTAATTGTGTGCGATTTTTCTGTCAATAAGTCACAAAAAATGAAATGAAAGAAACAATGAAAAAAAGAAAATGTCAAAGTCAGTGTCAATTTCATGAAAATAGGTGGGTGCCATAGATTTACTCTTGTTCACACAATGCTTCTTCATCTAGCACAATACGCTGACAACTCTCGCCTTCTCTTATCCAAACCTTTTTTTTCTGCCTTGTCATAGTTTGAAGTCTCCCATTAACATCATCTTTCCTTGGGTCTGCTCTAGTCAAAGAAATGCAGTTTGCTGTTGTCAGTATTTTTCTTTCTAAGTTATCTTTTGTTTTTCAGTTTCCACCACGCAGTTGTTGGTTATCAATTGGCTTTAGCTTGCTTTCTACTTTGTGCTGATGCACCAGGAAGGTTGCTGAAAGTAGGAGAATCTCAACCCATGGCAAGTAAAACCTAAAGTGGAACTGATCAAATTAACTTGACTTACCACGTTAGAGATGAGAGCTTCTTTCTGACTTGACTATGACCATGAAAACAGCTTTGAGATCCCATGAACATTATGGCTCAGGCTTGTGTTTCTATCATTGTCATGCACTGATTTATTTTGCGTTTCCTTAGTGATGCAAAATTTCAGTTACCCGATTAATATGTAGATCTTTTTATGGTGGTGTCTCCCGGATTTATCCCATATCTTGGATTTATCGGAACCTCCTCACACCATTCACCCACCTGCCGTCTGGCAGAAGGTACCAGAGCATCTGGGCCATAACTCTACAACAGCTTCTTCCTTCAGGCAGTCATGCTCTTCACCTCCCTGCTGCCTCCTTTCCGCCTCCAGCACTGCACTATTATGTTATGCACAAATTAGTTCAGTTTATGTCTTATGTTTTATGTTGCTGTTGCACCATAGGCTCCTGAGAAACAATCTTTCATCCCATTTGTATAGTTTGTCTGACTCTAGAGAATAATAGTGGGATTTATTCTCTATTCCCTATTTCTGTTGCACATGTTTCTTTTTTCATTGAATTGTCCAGGCAGCATTTGCGTGTGTCCATTCAGAGGCTCCTTCCAGTGGAGTAGCTGGTTCGTAACAAGACAAAGGCGTTGGACATCAATATCCTCAACAGTAATCTGTACAAATGAGACGTCGACTAATAACACCTGACATTTAGCCAGTGATTCCAAGATACACTGCCCTCTCTGAAAAGTTCAAATAGCCAGCAAGAATGTGGGGGTTGCTGGAAGGGAGGATGTTCTACGTCTGTCTGTGAGTTCTGTGCGCAGACATTTAAGCTTGTACGTGGTTTTGGTGGGAAATCTGCCAGAAATAGGGAGGCAGGGTTTCAGGGTTTGAAGAGGTCACACAGCTCCAGAGTGAGAAAGTTCTGCTTTTCATTACATCAACCCATATGTCCGCATAACTGCTCCGCCTACCAGACTCCACTCTGTTTCCTGGAATTGTTATGTCAGTCAGTGATCCAATCCTTCTCTCTCTCTTTCTCCCCCAAAATCTAGATATTTGTGTGAGTGTGTCTGATTGTGTGTGATTAAAGGGGTAATAACTCTGGGGGTTGGCAGGAGCAGTGTGCTGAGAAAATGAGAGATTCCAGAGATGCATTCACTTGATATGGAGTTCATTTGAATATTGCTGCAATACTCTCTGGAGAGACTGACCAGCAAAGCAGAAAAGAGTTGAAAGGTGGCAGCAAGAGAAGAAGGATCCCTGCTCTCTCAGCAGGATACATTTGTAACGCTTCGTGTTCACTTTAATCTTGATCTTATTTTCCGTTTACGGTAAGAGAGCCAATTTAATTCACTTGAAGAAACGCAGCGTGCAAGTGTTTTCTGAAATAACCCAGCATGAGGCTCCATTACCTGCTGTTATTATCACTATATAATCATTAGTTTGACTTATGTGCAATATGATTTCCAAGTAAGCAAAGCATTCAACAGCGGTCATTATTACCATGAAAAGTAAACAAGTAGTGGATGAGTAATTGGTAGAGTCAGTGTCTTGACATTAGGGCTGTAACAGCTATTTTCCTTATCGATTAATCTGTTGATTATTTTCTTGATTAATCATTTGATCTATAAAGTGTCAGAAAATGTTGGGGAAAAAATGATTGGTCAGTTTTCCAAAGCCCAAGTTGCAATCTAGAATGTCAACATTAGTCCAACAACCCACATCCCAAAGATATTCAGTGTATAAGAAACCAGAAAGTATTCACATTTAAAAGGCTGGAATCATAGGATGTTTGTGTTTTTGGCTCAAAATGATTATCTTGCTGTAATCATAATGCACGCTAATAAGAGATCTCATCATACTTGAAGCTACAATAAAGCTTTACTCATCCAAATGAGCCAAATCAAGTTCTTTTTAAAGTTACTCTGTTTTTAGTGCCAAAATTCCCCCTTGGTTACTATACTTCTACTGCAGCTGAACAGGAAAACGCTGTCCCTCAAGACACAAAGAGGGAACTTTTTACTAAAAAGACTTTAACTGTGGAAGATATCCACTTAATTTGTCTAACTCAGACTGCTGAAGCCTCATATTATCTTCAGAGAATCTTTTAAATACATTTTTGGCCCATAACGAGGACTGTGGATTTTTGTCCCTCATCACTTACATTGAAAGCATGGTTGGAGGGGATCTTTTCATAGCAAGTATTAACAGGAGTAATGATTACAGCGAGCAAAACCTATTTCAATGTTCATATGGGCAGCTGACAAGACAGACATGAAAAATTAAGAAGCTATCCTTGGCAATTACATTTCTATTGACTGACTATTTGTTGCAGCTGTGTAATGCTTTTATTTATATCATATGTATTGATGCATGTGGGATAAAGTGTGATATGAATAAATAGAAAGAGAAGAAATAGTGTCCTCTCCTCTTTGAAAGAACATATGTGTTGCATTACTTTCTGTGAGCACATATCCTATGTTTTAAAAAAAAAGTTGTTGTTTTGTGGTGGAGGCACTCGTTTTTTGGAGGGAAGCACTTGCTCTGGCTTTGAAGTGCTCTGTTTTGGTATGGCTGGGCCATATAGCTTTGATGAAAACCTCTAGCTGAGAGCGGCTGTGGGAACACAGGAGCCTCAGTTATTTATGAAATGAAGTGGCAGGAGTTAATGAATCATACACACACACAGAGAGAGAGAAAGAGAGAGGCAGGGGGAGAGAGGGAAGATTAATCAAAAAATCACAAACGCTGCTTCAAATCATCACCAAGAACTGGCAATATAACAAGTTTCCTTCAGGGATATTAGGGATTCCACAAGAGATAAAACAATGGCACAGAAATCAGGTCGCTGCAAGGATATGTAGGAATTACACAGGAAAACTACAGTATGATTGCAAAGGAGAGCTTAAAAAAGCTAAACTCAGCCTGAGTGGCCATTCCTTTGTCCCGCTGAATACATAGAGGCCTGGTAGTGGGTGGATAAGTGAAGTCACATGGTCACTTTTCCTTTTTCCCACACAAACACACCCACATCCTCCTCCATGCAGCCTCTCTTCTTCAACTCACTACACACCCGCAGCGGGCAGTCAGGCAGCTCTGTCTGTACACTGTTGCAACTTGAGCCTTGCAACATTTTTCTCTTTTTTTTTCTCACGATGTATCTGGAATAATATCCGCCTGGTTTGCCTTCAGAGACATTTCTGGAGCCTCTGCAGGAGAAATTCGACAGCACATCGTCCGGAGGCACTTCTTTTTTTTTTCACAGGTAATTTTTCCAACTTTCAGAAACAGTTCTCCTCGTGGTTTCTTTATTCGCTTTGTATTAACTAAGTGTGAACTTGTGCAAGTCTCAAAGTGCCGCCTCTGTTACTAACTTATATCTGTTCCCTGCGTTCATTTTCCTACTATGAATGTTTTAAAGTTGTAATATGATGCCATGTACCGAGTGCTCTGGATTAGAGGCGACTTCTAAACACAGCAATTACCATGCTATCTTTGTTTGCAGCTTTTTGAAACTATCGCATTTCTAGGCCTAATGTAATGTGGGTGAGTTTAATGTATCCCTCCACCCCCACCGTCCAGGTAACACTGCAGCGCTAAAGGTGCTAACTGCTATTCAAAGTGGCTGATTTACATGAGGCCTGGCTTTGTTTACTGTTGACAATGCTTTACAGCTTGTGGCTGAGCAGTAGAAGAGGGAAAACTGTTGCTGCTGCTTTCATCCCACACTTTTTATGAGCTGGCCTTTTAGAGAAGAAAGAGCAACTTTTGTGCTAAAACCCTACAAAGTGATGGAGATGTGTTTTAGCTCTGTGAGTGTGTATGCAGAGGTCATTGCTGTGTTATTAAACGGTCCTATAAAAAAATACTTGCATTATTCTCCCAACAGCTGTGACTCTTTTTCTGCATAGACAGCTTTAAAAGAGCTTCAATCATATGACAATGTTCTCCTCTCCTTTTGTTTCCATCCATGTAATTACATGAGTCACCATTGCGCCCATATCTTTTCTGTTAAAACAATGCTGGTTGCCTTGACAGCCTGAATGTGAAGTAAGCAGCAGTGTTGCATCGTCTCCTACAGATTTCAGAGGACGAGCGAGGGGCCGGGGTAGTGACGACTCTGCAGGAACATGAGCCTGGTGGAGGTGAGGCAGGCAGCGGGGACCCTGACCCTGTCCCTGTCCAGCAACGACCCCAAGGAAAGCTACTTCGACCGCGTGGATGAGAGTGACCCCGAGTACCTCCGCAGCAGGAACATGTCACCGGACCTGAGGCAGGACTTCAATATGATGGAGCAGAAGAAGAGGGTCACCCAGATACTGCAGAGTCCTGTATGTAGCCCGCAGCTCTGTAAAGAGTGCCCTCCTACACACAAGCTTTCACTGTGTATGAGTAATGATCAGTGCTTTTAAAAGCACTGAGGCATACCGTACCTTCACTTGAGATTGACTGAAATGCATTGTTTGTTTGTTTTTGCCTTGTTTATGTGATGGTCATTTCATATGCTCTGCTCTGAGTTTACTCTAAAATATATCTGCTGTAAAGCTTAGAAATGTCTGCAGCTACTGTCACATAAATCCTCCAGTTTTGTGTTTAATATTGCAATAAGCAGTTGTAATCTCTGTGTTGTCTTAGCAGTGTTATTACAGATTAAGTGTATAACTGATTATATTGAAAGGTAAAATAGAGAGGATATTCTAAGCACCATCATATCTGTGTTGTAGCTTTTTCTTTTATTATCTCACTGTGATATAAACAAGAGGATGAAAAACTGAGCAGTGCAGCCTGTTGAGATGGAGTACAAGGAGATGCAACACATGCCCATGAAGTGCATGAACATTAGACGAGCCCACACTGATCTGCGATTACATAACAGACCCAACAAGTGGAACTTGCCTCATCACCATGGGAACCGTGGTTGGATGAAGCAGAATGCGGGAGCTAAGCTGCAGCACATAGGAAAAATAGTGCTGTTTCAAGATTCACAGGCTTCTCTTGAAGGGAAAAATTTATAGTCTGGTTTAATACGACCCCCCCTTGCTTACAAACACACAAAGAGGTTTTTTAGTGGTCTGTAGTGATTTGTGTGCATTTGTAATAAAGAGGAGGGCATGCTGAGCTCATTGACACATCCCGAGCAGGTGTTGGACTGATGTGAAGGTCAGGTTGTGCTTATAAGAGTTGCTAGGTTAACAGAAGTTTAGCAGAGTGTTTGTATTTCTTCTCCTCACCTCACCCTGAATGACTAAAAAACTTTTTTGTTCACAGGTATTTAAAGATGAGCTGGAAGGCCTGATTCAGGATCAGATGACGAAGGGCAACAACCCCACAGGTCTCCTGGCTCTTAGACAGATTGCTGACCTGGTCATGGCAAATACCATGGGAGGAGCTGGCCCCTTGACATCACCCATCAGTGAGTTTTAGAGTGTGTGTTTGTGTGCGTGTGAATGCCTCCATCTATCTCCCTTCAGTCCTGATTGTCATGCAGTGTGTATACTCTGTCTGTGTGCATTATGCAGGCTGAATATCTTTATTGCCAGAAGCTGAATTCTCAGGCTCTTGTGACTCCAAACAACCCTGAAACAGCAGAAAAGGCAGAAAGTTGTTGACAGCATTCTTCATTGTCAACGTTTCTATTAAGAGCCCCCATGACCAGTCTTGGTAATGAATTACAGCCGTTTGCAATGCTAATTATGTTAGCATAACCTCTATGCCTTATGTTTCCGGGGAGGTCACAAAGCAGCCTAGAGCAGAAAAGTTTGACTGTTGAAACTGTAAATGTTTGGAAAATGTCACTTTAGTAAAATGTCTGAGAAGTCACTGAGGCAGACATGCTCTTTTAAAAGGCTAAAGTGGCTGTAAAAGATAAAGCCTTTTATCATTAAATGGCCTTATATGGTATTACAGTCCAAAAATATCCTTCTGTTTCTTGATGGGAATTCTAAGAAAAGTCTTTTTTAAGCTTCAGCTGGACAGACTCCCTGGGATGTTTTAGCTTTACATGTTGTGGAAGCAAGCCATGTAAACATCCGTGTAGATGTTTTAAAAAAACCCAAAAAACAAGTTCTGTGTTTGTAATGCATAGCAAGTTACCAGTGATGTTATGTGTTGTGGCAGGTTTTGGGATGGTAACTCCAGTCAATGACTTGTACGGCATTGAGTCTCCATCGTTTGCTAAGGGGGAGAAGCAGAGTCGCTGCAGGCTGGCCAGCCTCTACAGGCTTGTTGATCTCTTCAGCTGGGCTCGTTTTACAAGCTCCTACATCACTGTGAGTACAACTTCACCATCACGCTCCATTGCACATCTGATTACATATGCCACGCAAGGCTTGTGTATCTTTGTGTGAGCTTTGTGCTCTCTAGCTGCTGGAAGGCCTGAAGGGGAGTACATCTGCATTTTCAGAATCCATATATTATTTATGGTTTAGAAAAGTCAGTTTTGTGGATGTGAGTTTCCCCAATAGTGAGAATTCTCACTGAAATAGGTGATGAACACCTGAGATAACAAGATGTAAAACACGTATTTTCCCTAAAGACAAGGCTTAGAAAGTCAGCTTTTGAAGCTTTCAGAGTGAAGGGATGTTTCCTCTGTGGTTGAGAGTTTCCTGTAACCTTGAACAGGTGAGATATGTCTCTCAGCTCTAAGTAACAGCTAACCCAATTTAAAGAGCTTTTTTTTAATGTAGAGATTAGGTCTCCTGTGGTCTTGGTCTTTTTTAAAGGTGCAGTATGTAGAATTTAGTGGCATTTAGTGGAACAGACTAGACAGAAATGGAATATAATATGTATAAGTATTAATATGTGTGTTAATAAGTGTTAATTAGTGTTTAATCACCTGAAAATAATAATTTTGTTTTTGTTACCTTTGAATGCTCCATGTATATCTATATAGGGAGCAGATCTTTTTACACAAAGTCATGTTTCACCAACATGTTTCTACAGTAGCCCAGGATAGACAAACCAAACACTGAGATAAACATTCTAGAGAGTTTTTCGACTGTCATGGCCACTGCAGATTCTCCTACACACTTGAAAGGAGAGGGGTATTCTGATGGTTGCTAGATGCCACTAAATCCTACACACTGGTCTTTAAGAGACATTTTGACCCTGGCAAGAATGTATTAATGGGGGAAAACACTGCAGCATTTCTCCAGTGGATTAACACTGTTTTTACATCACAAATGTTTCTTAATGTTGGATTTTTACTTATGTTATCCATGTTTTTACCTAGATATGTTTTGGATTTTATAATATGTTGCTTTTGTCTTAGGTGCGTGTCAGTAAGGAGCAGGATCATGTTCTCATTAATCCACGAGGTTTGTCTTTCGCTGAGGTGACGGCAGCAAATTTGGTAAGAACAATGTCTATCTGTGTGTGTGCCATCATTTTCCAATTTTCCAGTCATGAGTCAGAATGAATTGTCACAGTGTTTTGGTACTTATGCTCGGATCCGTTTTTTAAATTCATGTTGAAATGTCATGCATTGTCATTATAAATCCATTAAGTTAATACAATAATTTTCAAAATAGAAGTAAGGAATAGGTACTGGGGAATGTTTGTGACTTTTTACTGGAGATGGCTAGGCATCTGCAAGTGATAATGTATTGTTGTCAGCTATATCTGACACTGATAGATGTGAATCAGTTCGCTGAGGTTTCTAGATGGATTTAATAGTAAAGGCTAAAGTTTTCAAAGATGATATTTCTTGGCAGTTTCTCACTTACACAGACTACCATTCAACATACTCTAGCTCTCTGTTGTAAGTTGTCATTTGTCTCTATTCATGTACTCTGAGCACATTATAGTCTCTTCAGCAAAGACATTTTTTAATGAAGTGACAAGAACCACTAAAAATGAAACCATCTTAGCCTACACTGTATACTGTATGTCAAACATACACGTTTTCATAAAAACGTAGTATGCAGTGCCTCATTCAAGTGATGAAGATAAAGCTATTTTGATCTGAATCAAGGTAATTTCCAATAAAACAGCATCACTTGCAGATTTTTATTTGTATTTTTAAATATAAGATGTGAACAATGTTTGACTGGTAGTTTGGAGTTTGGATGTGGAGTGATGAAGACTGGAGCACATGGTTCTAGGTAGTCAGAACTTTTAATAAGGGGCTCCTCATGCTGCAATTTTGCTCATTAAAAAGTTTTAACAATAATGGTCTGTTCTAGACCTCATTAGTCCACATCCTGTCACAATTGTCCTGTCTGATGAGACACTGTTTTGAGATTTGAGTTGGCTGATGTGCAGAGATTCCTTAGTTTGGAGAATCAGTTTTTGTCTCTAAATGAATGGCATCAATATAGATGTGTGGTTTCATGTTTTTGTTTATTGATTCAGTCATATGTAAGCGTGTATAGGTTAATATTTAACATTTCTATTCTATGTTCTGAACTAATATTGAGTTGGTTCCTCGTTTTAGCGGCTGCTGCTTCACTACAGTAGCAACAACTACTACTGTAACAACAACTGTAGTAGACTGCCAGCTGACCTCCTTCTCTAACATTCTGTTTTATTTTCTAGGTGAAAGTAAACATGATTGGTAATGTTGTGGACCAGGGTGCTACTGATCTGGGTATTGACCATTTTGGATTTGCTCCTCATGCTGCCATTTACTCCATGCGCCCTGATGTGAGATGTATCATCCACATACATACCCCTGCCACAGCTGCTGTAAGTGTGCTCCAGGCTAATAATATACGAGCTTCGACTTAATCAAAGCATAAAAACTGCTGCTAAATGCTTATTTTGCACCAGAGGAAGAAGGCTGAATTAAAAGTAGCCCCCTGCATGCCTAGCTATTTTAGATGCAGACACCCTGTAACGCATTTTTTGCCCTTTCCTTTGAAGCTCGGCAGTAAAATGCACAGCACATGATGAACATCGCTGTGTTGAGTTTTTATTTGTGCCTGATAGCAAAAATGTGCCACCATTTAGATGTCAGTGAGTCACAGTTACTGTTGCTTTTATCCCATGTTAACAGGTGTCCTCGATGAAATGTGGAATCCTGCCCATTTCCCAGGAGGCTTTGCTTCTGGGAGACGTGAGCAGCTTTGGTTACCATGGCAGCCTAGATAATAAAGAGGAGAAGGTGGTGTTTCAGAAAGCTCTGGGCCCTACTGCCAAGGTACTGTCAAACCAATGGACTCCATTAGTGAAAGGCTCAATTTCACATGAGATGTACAGTAAATTATTCTGTATGCACAACAGGATGTATATGAGGCCGTTTGTAAACTGCTGGTTAATATAGATAAATTAATACTGTATACGTTCTTACATAGAATATATTATACAAATGTACTAAAATTGAATAACGTTCTTTTGCCAACTGAAGTCATTGAGGCACTGCACTAATTTTATAACTGATGTTTAATGACTACTCAGCATATAATGTATTAATGTATTTCAGACTCTAGAGGAAAGTTTCACAAGTCTGATAATGGTGATGTCACGGGGATGAAGGTTATTTGAGCTTTATGATAGAAAGCCTGTGTTACAGACAGAGGGTGTGGAGTTTTAAAGATATGCACCTTTATTAGGCAGGGATGTCATATCAGAGTTATTGTAATTACAAGTTTCTGACTTTAAAATAATGTATATGTTGATGTATGTATATGTTTGTAATTACAAACATATACATACTACTTAAATAATACTTACATTTGTGAAGCTCAAGTGTTTCCAATGTTTTGCAGGTGATGATCCTGAGGAACCATGGGCTGCTTGCTCTGGGAGAAACAGTGGAAGAAGCTTTTCATTATGTGTACCACTCCCAGCAAGCATGTGAAATCCAGGTATTAAAAGCTTGATTTGTACTATTGATATTACCTCTACTCAATTTTTCAATCTAATTACACCATTCAGGCTACAGCAATATGTAGACTTGAATGGGGCCTTGATACATATTTACACATTGATGGGTTAACTACATGTGTATAAATCATACATATAATTCTTCACGTTTTAAAAACATGTTTCCTGTTTAAACAAACCAGTAAGACCTGGTTGCAAATATCAAAGTGGAATCAAAGCTGATGTCTGACATACAGTATTGTTCAACAAAGTCAGATATGTGGTAAAGAGCTCTGTTCCCAGTTAGAACAGGTGGAACCCTGTGGTGTTACTGACACACACCTATTGTTTTGTGTCAGGGACTCGCTGTGGGTGCTTTTTCAACATCCAGCTGTGTCTGGATTGTGTTTGTTTTTGACACATATTGACAGCTCAGGTCACATATGATTACAATTCTTTAAAGTTGCCGAACCAAATGTGTGAGCAGAATTTGTGCTGCATGATCATTTTCTAATAACTTCAGCAGTATTAATCATTTTGTTATCAATTGCTGTTGTTTAGTTGAATGCTTTGAGGTGTGCCGGCAGCACGGACAACCTCGTGCTCCTGGACAGAGAGAAGTTTAAACCCCTGACCCAGGGAGTGGCTGCTGCCGGGGTGGTAATCGACAGTGAGGTCAAGTGGAAAGTGGGCGAGGCAGAGTTTGAGTCCCTTATGAGGATGCTGGACAACCTGGTGAGTGAACCCTAACCTGTGCCCTTTACCCATGATGCTCTGAGTTTCCTGTCTCTAAGGCGCTTCCTCGGGAAATGTCTGATTAGGGAACACAATGAAGCTATATGTGTGGGTTTAAAAAAATAATCTTACTTCAAAAATGTGTGATTGAATCATATTTTTGTATTGTACATGTCTCTGTGTTACAATTTTTCACTACAATAACAAACTCATGTAACTATTGTCAGACTGTGTCTGTGGCTAACATGTTGTCCAATGGTCTTGTTCTACCCTCAGGATTTCTGTGCTGTGCTGCATGTCAGTCAGTTAGAACTGTGCTTTTCTTACCACACTACTAATAACCAGGGCCTGACATGCTCTGTGGACACAGAAGATGTCAGATTATGTCTATATGAGTGTGCTTCTAGTTAACAACTGTGGCTGAAGAGGGCTGCAGCTGTTTCAGCTCTGTGTGATCATAGCCCTCCCACTCTCTCAATCATAGCTTCCAGATGGTAAGGCATGCTGTGGGCAGTTACAGCCACAGACCACACAATCACTTAGTGTAAAGACTCTAGTGCACTCAATTTTGATATCAGATTTGTTGTGTTCGCTAAGTGCAAATGCACACACACACACTACAGCGGGACGTCTGTCTGTCCATGCCAGAAGGTGGAGTTTGCTAGTTGTGCCGAACGCCATGATGTCCGAAATGATCGCAATCGTTGAAATCCAAAACACACAACAAGAGCCCTGGCTGCTCTAAAGGTCACAGCTAATAATACAAGAGGAAGAGGATGATTTGGAACAGGCCCTGTGTTTACAGCAGCAACAAGACAAACATTTAAAAAAGGACATGCTGTGTCACTTTTTTAAACCAAACGATGAGATTAAATGGAGAGATAATTATTTAAAAGCAGATGAGTGTCAAGTCAATGAGCTAACTAAAGTAACCACTTTCATTCATAAAGTAATGTTGCCCATTCATTATATTCAAAAAGCTGTCCAACACATTGAAAAAAACAATCAACAGCACCATAATCATTGCATCAGAAATGAGGTATTTCAATGGTTCAATTGATGTATTCTGTATTTTGTGTATGGGCCATGATTCAGACCCAAACACATAGTAATCAGGGGGTGTTTTGTTCTTTGATCAGAACAACCTACATGCAATAAGTGCAGCTACTCACATGACACTGCTAACCAATTAGCGATTGCACATTGGGGGCACTGAACAGTTCTGCTAAAAAAATCTCTGACAAGCTCTGCCTGTGACCATCAAAGCCCAATGCAGAGATTTCTTTTCAGTGTAAAACTTGTCATATGGCCTGTGAGAAAATGGCAGTTTTGGTTTTGATTGTAGTGCTGGACTGCCAGCTTCAGACTATACTCTGCTCTCACTGCGTGTTCCCATCAGTGGTTTTTGAGTTGTCTCTCCCTGTCTTTGATGTATTGTTAACAATGCACTCCTTCAAACCAAAGTTTTATCTTTTCCCTCTGAAACTGGTCAAGTCTGCAAAAATGATGTTTGTATATGCAGCATTGTTTAAATATTTAGAAGCACTGTGGAAGTGGATCTTGGGTGGCCCGTGCATCCTTTAAATTCTATATCTTAACAGTTGATACAGCAAGTTTATTATTGAAAAGTTTGTGAGGGAACAATGAATGACATTGCAGAATACTGCAGACACTTCTGGCAAAGGAAAATGTTGTTTTAGATAACTATTCCTCTCTGTGTGACCTTCTAGGGATACAGAACAGGCTACTCTTATAGGAACCCCATTGTCCGTGAAAAACCTCGGTCCAAGAACGATGTGGAGATCCCTGCCACAGTGTCCGCAGTGCCACTGGAGGACAGTGAGCTGGGTCTGCATAGCCCCTTTAAGTTTATGGTGCAGAAACAGCAGAGAGAAAGGACTCGGTGGCTTAATTCACCCAACAGCTACTTAAGGGTCAGTGTTCCTGAACAATCACCCAGCGGAGATGTCAGCCCCAGGACCAAGACAATGGTGCGTTGAATTTCTGTTACACTGTAGCATGAAATTTAATAATCTAACTCAAAGTGCTTTGGCCTCAGAAGGAAACTGTGAGCTCGGAAGCTGCTGTTACTTTATATTAGCCTGCCATCCTGTGGCCAGTTTGATAAATGCATGTTTTTAATGTTGAGTGTTGAAGTTTTCCTTATCAATCTATTTTTCTTTCCTCAGTGGATGAAGTCTTCACAGCCAGGAAACAAAATTGGCACACCAATAAAGATTGAGGACCCTAACCAGTTTGTCCCACTTAACACTGATCCCACAGAGGTTTTGGATAAGAGGAACCGGGTGAGTTATATCATCAACATGTTATAATCCTGGACAGCAGAGACTCAAAAAGATGTTTTACTCATTCTTACATACTTTCATCTCATGATTAATCATGATTGGAACTGTTATTTAAAAACATCACACATATTTTTGCACTTAAATACAGTATAGTGTATGCAGTATACTGATTAGAGACACAAATATGTTGCATTTCATACAGAATCACTCATACAGTTGAAGATTTAATCCATTGAAGAACTGTGCAGTTATTTGCTGAGTGTGTCTTAAAACAATAGTGAGGTGCCCGAATTAAAAAGAATTTTGCATGGAAGAGGGCTGTAGATTTGTCCCCTATCATTTACATGGGCATTATGATGGATCTATAGTTTCATATGAACAGGTTGATTAGATGATTACGGCAAGAACTCTCACTTTAACGTATCGAAACTGTAAACTGGACCTCTACTGTGCACTTTTTGTACCTCTGTTGTTGTTTTTATTATATTTTATTCTACTTCATTCTATTTCCCTCTGTGCATTAATAAAGTTATCTATCTATCTATCTATCTATCTATCTATCTATCTATCTATCTATCTATCTAAAGGACTGTATATAATGTCAAAGATATCTGAATCAGGTTTAATATGATTTTGATGAAATTATTTGTTCAGATAAAAGAACAGCACAGAGGTGACTTGATGACTTCCGGACCAAAGTCTCAGTTATTAGCAGGCATTGCAGTGGACACCATACCAGGCCCAGTGAGTATATTAACCATCACACTCTCAGCACTGCATCATACAGAATGCATCACTCTATTTTAGACATAAACGTTCTCCCTGACCTTATTGTTCCTTTGCTCTCCTCTCTGTCAGGCTTTCATCATTGAGGATGAAGAGCATACTCGCTCTCTTCCGCCCAACCCGTTCAACGAGTTCACAGAGAAGGTGCTTGAGGAATACAAGAACATGGTGGAAAAAAGACAGCAAGGCCAAGACGGTACTCATTGCAATCCCTCATACACTGTCTGCACAGAAAACCTCTTCTTAGTGTAATCCTACTTGGGCTTACACGGGGTCATATCTGATAGCATCCCATGTAGATGGTGTGCATCTGATGTTTTGAAGATAATCCTTTGCGGTCATGTAAGGTCATGAAAGAAATTGACATACAGAGACAAAGCAAATCTCGTGGGACATGATCTGACATCATGAAGCAAGGCCAGCATAAGAACAAAAATGGGAGTCTGGGACCCATTGCTGATTTCTGTAGGAGTGTGAATCAAAAACTGGTTTGCCCCAGCAGACATTATTGTATGGGAATATGAATTGAAATCTGGGGCTGATGCTATTATGTGATGGTTTTCATCCTTACAACTTGTAGTTGTATGTGCTCTACAAGTTTGCTGTACACACTTTATCCTCATAAAAACACTGTTGTCAGCTTGTAATCCAGGAAGTTAATTAGTTCAGTCAGAGTGCTTGGTTCCTGTCCGGAGGAAATGTGGGAACTAAGTTCACTACAATGAGGAGATTCCTGAATTCCTGCTGAGTTGTAAAGTCGGCTCTGATAATAAAGATTAATGAAATGTAAACTGGGCAATTGTTCAGTGCCTTCTGCAAACAGGAAATAAGTGCAGGTCTCAATGACACATTTTTCATCTAAGCATCACTTACCAGAACATACCGACTATGATGAATAACTGACCTCATTTTTACAGACGATGATGATGCCACTGATGCAGATGAGATGACAACATTTGATGGCTCTACTATCTCCCTTTCTCTGTCTCCCATCATGACGCCAGCTAAGCAAGGTAATAAGCTAATCAAGAGCTATTTAAAGGTTTCCGTGCAGTTGCTTGTTTATATGTTGTTTTTATGTCAATATGTACGTTCAAAGGACCTGAAATACCTTCAAATGTGATAGATCGCAGGCTACCTTCTCCACATCCCTCTCCGCTGACTTGGTTTAATCTGTTGACAGACGCAATACCCAATGGGAAAGACCACTTGGCGGAGCTGGAGGAGGATCTGAGCATCGAGGTATCCAAGCTGAGCGTGAGCACTTCGGAAACGGTGGAAATATCCATAACAACGAATGAGAAGACGGGAGATGCACAGACCCCAGAGAGCCAAAGCAAGTCCCCCAAGAAAAAGAAAAAGAAGTTTCGCACACCTTCATTCTTGAAAAAGAGCAAAAAGAAGGAGAAGGAAAAAACAGAAGCCTGAGTGCATTAACTGTAAGAACGATGTGTTTTGCTAGGAAAACAACTGAGTTGCCTTCTTAATTTTCAGTTTGTCGAAGGGAAGTTCATCATTTAGTCAGAAAGTCTCCCAGGACAGTGTTGTTTTTACATCCTGCACATCCTCCCTCATTCACAGCTATTATTTCATGTGAAAGTCTTTCCAAGATGTGCCAGCAGATGGTAATATGGATGTGTTTTCTTTTTCCCCTGTGAGAATATGTGATTGACTGCTCCTGAGGGCTCAGTGAAATGAAATCAAATGAAAGGTAAAGGGGGGGGGGGGGGGCGTATTTGTGGGTGTTTTTACCCATATTTTTTAATGGGGTTAAAAGTCATGGATACATTAGATTTGGGCCTGTTTAGTGTTTGTGATTTTCTTTTCTTTTTGCACAAATTCATTTTTGAATGTATACTGAAAGATTGTGAGATTTAACACCAGTAGTGTAACAGTGTCTGAACAAAACCAGTATTACACAACATTTAGCCTTCCAAGAAGTACGATTTGTATCTGAACATGTTCATAGTTATACTATCTTGTAATAATATGTCGGTTTATATTATAGATATTACATTATAGTGTTTGATGATTTGATAGTCTACATATTTACTTTACATACTAACCTTTATACTAAACATGCTGTGATTGATGATACAATAATCATTCATGTTGTTTTTACATTTATGTCAGTGGCATTGTTCCCATGGTTGCTGCTTTATTGTAATTGTGAGAAGGAATTGACTGTGACTGACAGAACGAGCTCAGCAAAGTGATGATCCTTGCTTATTGATGGTTTTGAATGAGAAGTTTCGACTTTTACAGAATATTTCAATTTCTGTTGGGATGGGAGCTGACAAGCCTGAATCACAGGAAGTTTAGTTGAACATGATGGATGTTTTTGACTAATTTTGTCCAAATATTCGGTTGATGGCAATATGCTGTGGAAAGCTTTTCTGTGTAGCCACTGTTATAGATTGATATAAAAATATATTAGAGGATCATATATTTACATCCCAGTCAATAATGTGAATGATTTGTTTTGACCCAACGGGAGTGAATTCTTTGCCTTTGTACATAATTTGTATGTGTGAAGTTATTTTGTTACGTTAAACCAAATGTTAGACAATGAAACATAGAAATGTGACAGTACAATCTAATAACATTTTAACACTCCTTTTTATCTTCTTTTTTTTATCCACCGTAATGAAGCTCCTTATTTACTGAACATGCACCACACAATGTGTTTACAAATGATGTAAGTTGTGTACCTAGTGCTCGTATTTCCTCTGTGTTTACATTGCTATTTGTATTGCCTGGGTTTATCCACAGTGCTTTACATTACAGTCACCTGGCCTCAAAGTCAGTCCTTTTAAAATTGCCTTCCAGTCTGCCTGATGTAATAAAAGCTGGGATATGTTTCCATAAGAGTTTTATTGCCCTCTTGCTTATTGACTGAACGATATTTGATCTTTAAACATGAACAAGCTGTTGGTTATTTATTCATTTATTCCACAACACGCAACATTTCATTGTTGTGTGAAAGTCCAGCCAATCATATCCAGCTCCAGGAGGCAAACCGACACCTCCGGTATGAAATAAAGCTTTTTTTAACGAAACTATCCATACAGCTTCCCTCTTTTTAAAAAACAGCAGCGTCCCCCTAAAACAATGCACTCCGTTCAGTGATAATTGAGCGTGTGAAGCTGTATAATCAGTCTTCAGCCATGATATGAATGGGTGTTGTCATGGTAATCCATTGAGAGGGGGCAGTGGAGACAAAGAGGGGATTTGGTGTCTCCAACAGGTGTTCATGTAGGGGGGGGAGTGACAGGATCAACACCTACACCACCCCCATCCTATACACCTCTGACCTAAGATGAAAAGGAAAAGCAGATTGGGTCAAAAGTTGTGCATTTGATTAAATGTAAAAATTAAAAATAATAACATTATATTTTTAATAATATATTAGGATTTGGTTTTAGAATTGTAAAGTAGGAAAATATATATTAAGATTAAATTGTGCATGGGAATTAGATTTTGATGAGTTGTCTGGTTTATTTTCTATGGAAATGATCTCAAAAGCAATGCCAGCACCAGGACCAGGCTCCAAACTTGTTACCTCTAACAATCCCTTACAATGTGTGGATGACAAAGCTTAGTGCTGAGCTCTTCCTTAGAACTGACAGTGCTAAGGAGAGGACGGAGCAGGTGACACACGTCTGGCCTGCTGGAGTGTCCTTCTGCTGTGACCTCGGGGCAAAGTGCAGCCATTGTTTTAAAACAACAGGGGACTACACAATGCTTAATCTGACACCCTCATCTTACAGACCACCAGCAAGTCAGACAATAGCATCAAGGCTATATCATGATGGATAGATGGATAGATAGATAGATAGATAGATAGATAGATAGATAGATAGATAGATGGATGGATAAACAGAGAAAAAGTCTTCGTACTCTCCCTTTCATTAAAACCAATAATGCCTTATACTCCCTGCTGTGTGAGACCCGGCGTGGGATGTTTGGCACATTCTTTCGTAAACACACACACACACACACAGACCAGCACCGTGTGACTTTGCCTCCTCTGTGACAGCCGAGCCACTGGTGTAATCCTCAGGCTTTTCAGATTACTCCAGTTGGGGTCACATTCTACACCAACCTACAGCGGGTCAGCTTTCAACACTGTCGCTATCAGTGTGCCGCACGCACAGCCACTCAGTCTGCACACAAGCCTCACAGCACAGATGAGCCTTTTCCTGGTGTAATACTGTCAGTTTCCATCCCTCCACTGAACTCTTTGTCCATGTCTGACTATCTATCTGCCCTATTGAGTGCATGGTTTGCATTGGCAGAAGATGATGTTTGACTGTACTCGAAAATTGTGGTTTTATGTGTTTGGGGATGCTCCAGTAATAAGAAACATGCATATTTTAAAAAATAGACTTCCTTTTTTAAGGTTTTGTAAAGCCCCATTTGCATTTGCACTAAAATTAGTGTCTCTGTTCCAGTGTCCAGATCAGGACCGTCTGTGTGTGTCAGGCCTTGCCAGGCGGCTGAAATAGACTCCATGGGAGGGTGTACTCTCTCACAGGCGTCCGTTACAGGCCTGGCCACATCTGCAGCGGGCCAGCCATCTGCACCCATTGTCTCAGAGGCACAACACAGCCCTGCACGCATGGCTGGCCTCGTAAAGGCAGGCCCTTTCCCCTCTGTCCTCCTCCACCCCTCACAGTCTGGGGGTGGGGTGGGGGGTGGGGGGGGTGGGGGGGTGACTTCTTAATCAGTCAAAGAGACATCAGAGGTGGACTTCAAGATAGCAGTAAAATCAATTTCAAGGTTAGTTTTTCTAATGGACAGATAACTTAAAAGTTTATAGCTACGGATGGGTAAATAAAGTGTGGTCACTTTCACTATTAATGAGCCGTTTCCATTCTGACAACATAATTCTAGTGGTTTCTTACTTTCTTGTTATCTCACAGTTTACGTGGGGAAATTTAAAAAATGCACAACGTACCCAGCGAGGTTTAAGTTAAATCAAAAGACTTGAAGAATGACACTGGGCTTAGTGGGGGCCAAAAAGAGCTCAAACTGCCTCTACAATCACCTGTATGTATTAGACTCACGTCCATGTGAAACCTCCTGAATAGCAAACAACATTATGCACAATTGAATCTGTGATTTACATTATTTACAGTAATTATCATCCTTGCACTGAATATTGCATTTGCATCCATTGGCAAATAATCCATCATAGTGACCTAGTGTAGTAATTCTGTGTAGTAGTTTGGTGGCTAGACAATCATTTCACTACTGTGTGTTATATTCCTTTATTCTTGTGTGTATTGGTGTTTTATTGTGCCATATGAGCTGCTGGATATCTAAATTTCACTCAGATCAGTAAATCTATCTATCTATCTATCTATCTATCTATCTATCTATCTATCTATCTGAAACACTACTGTATCTTTGGGATGCAGCACACAGTAAGCAAATCAACTTAAAGTACCACTTCAGACACCTGAATGCAGCATATTGAATCATTTTTTTCCCACTGGGACAATGACTGTGGAAAATTGTGATATCAAGAAGAATCTAATCACTCTAAACTCATCCAAATAACAGAAATGGACAAAATGTTACTTACAGATCAAAATACATAAGAGTAAAATCATTGTGCTTTCTAAATTAAAACACTGAGGCCCCTCAGCAACACACAAGCCTCAGGTGATTACATATTTATAACTGAGACAAACCCTGGCAGCTGTTCCTGATTATGCAGGTTGTACTATTGATCAGACCTGATACTGTTTACTACCATGTGGTCTAAATGACTTAGACTTTTTAAAGTCACACACATTGAGACATGGCCTCACTGTGCACAGATGTACAGCAGCTCATATTTGTCCCAATGAGTCAGTTTAAATCTCCACTGAAATAAAGCAGCATTGCTACAAATGAATCAGACATGATTCTTCTAATGTCACCGTGACATAAGTGTGTTATTTGTTGCTCTAGTGCAGTATTGATAATGAGGATTTATTATGGCACGGTTGACAATGAATGCAATGTGCATGCGTTAGTGGGAGGGATTATCCACCAAGTAGGGCAAGTGGCTGAGGCTAAGGACTGCAATTCCATCCAGCCTAGTTCATTTCAGTCATCCGCTCAGTGCACAGACGGGACAGGGAGAACAATTTCAGCGCTGCTTATTTTGTCTAACCCCCCAACACATAACAAAAACAGCCTAAAGTGAAAATGGTAAAGTACATGCGACAGCTGAAACCCGAAGAGGTCCTGTCGGAGTCTGATGCGTCCACGGACCAGCAGGATTTCGGAGAGATGTCCGACTATTCTTTCAGCGACGTTTTATACTCCAAATGTTCCGCAATGGACCAAATCGGCACTTTTATGAAGAACGTGCAAGTGCTGCTCGATGCAGCCAATTACATAGAAAATATCGAGAAGAACAACGGAAGTAAGTAAACAAGGGCTGTTGGGATATTAACACGTAATGCGCCGAGCAGACAACAATAGAGGCGAAGACGACAAAAGACGCGCAGCGGACAGAAGAACTGGCCCGACAGCAGCTGAAACTAACAGGCTGATGGAGCAAACACACATATAAAAAAACACCAACATTTGAAGAGAAGAAGGGATATTTGCTACATTTGGAAATCAGGAAGCAATGGCATCGCCTGAGACAGATTTTTTTTTTTTTTTTTTGCAACAATAGCCTGCAGCTAAATTATCTGCTCCCATTTAAACTGGTCTGTGCAGCCCAGAGACTTGCAGTGCATTGATTATTTTTATTGGGCCTGCATATGTGCACATATAGGACAACACATGCAGACATTTATGGATCATTTAGACTCCAAATTTCCCATTTAGCCTAATTTGCAATCGGTTTACTGCACCTCCTGTCAAAATTGTTCCTTTAAAATAACACATTCGCTCAAAATATCGCACTAAAGGACCCCGCTGCGTAATATATCAATCATGATTTAGAGGTTTTATTTTTATTGTTTCAAGATCGACATTTCTAATTCAAAGCCCAGCTATCGCTTTCAGAGGCAGCTGCGCTTCCTTGTGTGTGTTGTTCACATGGTTTCCACATGGAACAAATTGTAAAGTTCTCATTGGTCAGGACACATGTTCCCAGTGTTAGAGTCACTGCAGATAACCAATGAGACGCAGGTTCATGTCTGACGTCGTATGTTACTGGGAGGGAGGGTTCATGGGATTTGTAGGCTTTTTTTTTTATAAGCAACAGGAACAATACTTCTGAGTAGACTAGTTGACTTCAGAGGACTTAAAATGTGTTTTGATTAAACAATATCAACTAAAGACCCACTTAGAGACTTTTTATATTTAATACTGGCTGTTGTGAATAAGAACATAATGACATATGAACACAGGATACTACATATCAGCTACATCCTAAATGTTGATCATAGCAGAACAAAAATGCATGAATGTATTTGTATTAACATTTTCTGAGATGGGTAATCTGTCTGATACACTGAGTTTAAGTTCTTAAAATTTAATTCCTCGGATGTGTTGCTACTGATTAAGATGTCATTTTGAATTTAGGCCAAATGAGGTCACATCTATCATGCAAATCCAAGCCTGGGTGAAGCTGTTCACTTGTAGCATATGTTTAAAAACTTAATGTATGTAATCCTCTTTATCTTTTTCATCATCAGAATGTGAGCATGGGTATGCTTCAACATATCCTGCCAACCAGACTACACATTCACAGAAACAGCGAAAATTCAAGAACAGGAAACTGGACAATATTCATAACAGGTAGGTTAAATGTACAGCATTAAGATCCTTAACCAAAATGTTAACGTGATGGTGTAGTAGAGGTGAATAATGATCATATTTGTCTTTATTTATGCATGTATTAAAATCATTCTCCCAACATGTTTGGTGGACATTCTAGTGTGTGATTTATGTGTCAGTTTGATTATTAGTATCATATTATCAATACTGCAGCATGATTTTATATAACTGTTGTATTTGTAGATTGTATAATATGTTGTATTCTCCATTATTAAGATGTGCATTACAGTTTTCTTTGTATATGTATGATCTCAACAGGTCTGCACACAATGAACTGGAAAAAAATAGGTGAGTAAAACAAGATTCATGTATGTTTCTGACACATATGAACAGTATCTAAGTCATCTTAGATTTACACTTCAGTGCAAGTTTTCATGTTACATATTTTGTTCAAAAGGTAAAGTAATTCTTAATAGAAGAAAGAGAGATTTTCTCCTTTCTTTAATGTGCTGTGGCAAATGAGGTACACAGGGAGTTTATCTCAAGAGCCAGCTGTCTCAAAATTGAGCTTCAAGCTGATAAACCCAAAACTTTATCCATTCTGCTGTGTTTGCATATCTTGGTGCCATGCTAAATATGTTGACCATACTATTTCAAAACGAGATGCACCGTGGGCCTGTGAACCAGCTTATTGTCGTCACAGGACCTCTGAAAAAAGGACATTTTTATCAACAACTTGGAAATTCATCTGCTGTGTAAGATAGCAGTGTGCACTTTGCAAGGCAAATTCAAAGGGAGGTGTAATGCAGCCTCAGTTGCAGCAGTGTTCCAGGAGGACATGCAGACATTTCCCCAGTCAGCAAATGGGAACCGTCTGTTTCCAGACAACAGGGCTCCTTCCTGAAAGATTCTCAGCTGCAAATCTAAAAGCAGCTTGCGTCTACTGCCGCAGGATGAGGTAGTCTTTTGCTCTGGGCAGGAAACAAAAATGTCAGGATATATTTATCCAAACATTAAATGTTCAGGTAATAAAAAAATCTAACTGTGGTTGGGAGAATTTTGGTTTAAGGTAGGTAGTGATTGAAATTGAATCTTCAGGAAGACGGCTTATTTCATATTAGACAGTTTTTTTTCTTTATTACAAAATGGTGGCCAATGCAGAGAGAAGCGATGACATCACAACTTGACCTATATTTCACTCCATTATTTGAAAGGATAGTGAGTGTCCTTTGCCAGTTTCTGCATTCATTCAGACCACAGGCCCAGAGGCCTTGTTGAATCAGAAACAGTATCGGGCTGACGTCAGCAGCTTTTAAATCTGGGCCCAGACAGATCCATATGTAATTGCAAAGGAGTCAAATGGTGTTGTTAACCAGCAAAATTGATAAACAGATAAATCAGGTGCCCGAATACCTTGACTGTTACATTGCTCATCACAGATGGATTAAAGGTATCATAATAAGAATTGATCTGGGCCAATCAAATACTTGTTTGCCTGGTCTATTAGAGTGCTAATCAAATTGGATAAGTAGGAAATATAATCTGACTAAATCAGGATCAGCGCAGCAGACAAGAATACATTAGTCCGGGAATGTATCTTTCAGTTTTCTTTTGTGTACAAGTGCAGTCAATAAAGCCGTGCCACTTGAAGAATCTTGCATAGTGCACATTACTCCGTGTTGGAGAAATGACTCTTCTTGATTGCGTCTCTTCCCACAGACGAGCACATCTCCGCCTGTGTTTGGAGAGGTTGAAGTCCCTCATCCCTCTGGGACCAGACTGCAGTCGGCACACCACATTGGGACTACTCAACAAGGCCAAAGCACATATCAAGGTGTGGTAGTCTTTGAGACAGCCCCTGTAGTATGGTACCATCATGGAATTAAGGCATCATGTTTGTGCTCAAAAGTAATGATGTAATCCATTCAGCCATCGTTACTTTAGTTATTTACAACCTATTATTACATGTCCAAATGGCATCAGTGAAAGGGGCCTATTACTTTTGATGTCTCATAATTGTATTTGAAATGAAAACAGGCAAAAAGCAAAAGAAAATGTGTGTCACTGCATCTCTCAGAGATACCTTAAGATGGTAGAAATATGGCTGCTCCCTAGAGTAAAAACATATTGACAGCACATATAGATGTACAGGACTACACAGGATGACTTTGATACATAAAGGAGGGTCCTAGTCTCCATCTGAATCCTATGTGAGACCCAATGTGAATCCATAGTGAGGACTTATAAGGCTCACCAGTCAATAGACTGTGTTATAATTTTAGAACAAAATTGTATTTTAGTATCAAAGCTCTCATTCTTGGTGGCCCCACAGTCTCCGGTTTCTCCTCAAGGTACAAACTGCTGTGCTGCACTGATACTTTACTTTTCATCACTGCAGCTGCACATTCCACATAAAAAGCTTTAATAATATATTCACTTCAGCCTGAATGCATTTGAACTTTAGAAGTCTATACATTCTTAGGCGTGTTAGGATGAAAAGGTATGTTGATTAAAATTATAACATAATTTCTACTTATTCTATAACCATTGCTGACATGGTATAACGAGCAGAGAGAAGTCTGGATTTTCTTTTTTTTTTTACGTCTTTAAACTTTTTCCGTCAATTCCATGTATAATGTAAAGAGAGAAGACACGTAATTCATGGAAAACTACATCTAATTTGATGTTAAATCATCATAGGATTTGAGAGGTTAGATTAGTATTGTGATATTATGGTGGCTGCATGACAATTTCAATTTTGCACAGTTTTGAACAAATCTATAGTTGGATCTTACCAGTATTACCCTCAGCAAGATTTGTATGCAAGTCTTTGATTGGGTCCTTCACAGTTGTGGATCATGTGAGAATAGTACACTGACCACTAGTCTTAAGAGCACCAGATTTGTTTGACCTGATTGACCTGAATGTGTCAGAATTAAATGATAGGGGCAAAATAATCCTGTTGTGTCAAAGCATCCAGGATTCAACACATTGGTTCCCCTAATGGCTGCAATCGAAGCCAGAGAAGTTTTTTTTTTAAATACAGGTTTTTGTAGAGTCTAGTCTACAGGTTCCAGCATGTAAGTAGTTGGGGATGATTGAGGGCTGCAATATGAAAGCAATCCTGGCAACAGTCTGTGGGAGTTTATCACTCTGGGGGATAATGGATAAAGTACCTATGATGTCAACTGTTGACTTTGGACTTGGCTGTTTGAAGTCCAGGAAATGTGATCTGTGAATGCTGCTCTGTTGTAGTTTTGGAACTAGAGGTTGTTTAGTATGAGTAAAAGGGTGGAGAGATGCAGTCACAATGAAACTCACGACCGCAGGAAGGAAAAAAACACACCCTGTTTCAAGCTACAGGAAAAGCTGGGATAGGCGCTACTGTATTTGGATAGAGGAAACACTGACCAAAGCCCATTCAGAAAACAACCACTTTAATGTTATTTTTGATCATACAAACCTCCTCAAACAATCCTAAACACCTGCAGCTTTTTTCTAATCAGACAAAAACATCTTTAGTTATAGTTCAAGATGTCTGATTTCATTCAATTATCTCCCCAATGACACAGTTATTTAGAACCAACACTGGAGATGTTAAAGGTAATGAACCATGCTTTGCAACTTATGCAATACACCATATGTCAGTATGAAAAACTACAATTGTTTTTTTTTAATTGAATTATAAAAAGTTGTGTGTAATTTGACCTGCTGTTTCTAAACATTGTAATAAGTCTTTGCCTTTTAATATCCAGCTGCAAAGGCACCACAAGAGTTGCCTATCTTTTTTCCACCAGCAGTAAATCTTGTACAGCAATTGGCTTGCAAGCAAATTGCTAGGACGTATTGCTGAGCTACAGTTCAATTAATCAGCTATTTATGGCACAATCAGATGTGATGAGTGGTTTCAAGTGATTAGATCCTCTTATGATTATGGAGGTTCATAGTGCACGACACATACTTTTAATGAGAGGCTTGTGTATGTATGAGTTATACAAGCTGGAAAAGACAGGAACACCAACACATTGGATCCACACACGCTTATAGTCTTGATTTTCTTTCTACATACCAACACAACAAACTCTTATGCATTTCCCTCTTTTCAGAAACTTGAAGAGATGGATCGGAGGAGTCAGCACCAGCTGGACAACCTGGAGAGGGAGCAGAGGCACCTGCAGAGGCAGCTAGCTCAGCTGCAGACTATTGGAGAGAGGGAGAGAGTCCGTACAGACAGCCTGGGTTCCAGGATGGACTCTGACCGCTCAGAGTCTGACAGAGGTAAACTCAGAGCTGTTATCTTTTATCAAAACCAAATGTATTTGCTAAAAAATAATATTTTTAACATCTACACTTTGAGAAAGAGAAATAATGTTGAATATTTAGGCTGGCATGATTCAAAAAGGCTTTTGAAAGGATCTGGTTAATGACAGTTTGTCTTTGTGTTTGAACAGAGGAGATTGAAGTTGATGTGGAAAGCACTGAGTTCTCCCATGGAGAAATGGACAGTGTAAGCACCAGTGGTGCAAGTGACCTGGATGACCACAGCAGCCGGCTGAGCTCAGCCAGTGATGAGGGCTACTCCACTTGCAGTCTAAAACTGGCCTTCTCTGCTTAAAGCACCAGCCTATACTTTTACTTCAGCTGCAGTCTTTTATGGCTTTCAACTTTCAAAGTACCAGCCTACAGCTCCATTTACCCTCGCAGTTTAGGTTAACTGTCCTCTGAAGAACAACCAGCCTCAATCCCACCTTTACCTGAAAAACGAAACGTCTTCTCCACCCAAGAACCAGCCTTAAGTTCAACTCAGTCTAAAAGTTTAAAATTACCTGCTTCTAAAAGCATCAGAAATATTTTACACAGAAGCATCAAATTTAACTTCTCTGGCAATATACAGTTTCAACTTAAAACAGTCTCCTGAATGTCCTTTTTCCTGTTACCAGCTTGAATAAACCATACCTGCACTCAATACTGATCCTGTTCAGAACCTGTAGAGGATGATCACAACGGTGTCAAACACTGAAAGAGCAACTCTACCTTTAAACACGTTGATCCTCTGAAACCAGCAAAAAAAACAACAACAAACAAACAAACAAAAAAAAAAAACTACAGAATAACCCCCAATACCAGCTAGAAGCTCACCATGGTAAGGTTTGCTCCATTTGCCTTGTACAAACATTGCCCTTTTTTCTTTGGATAACATTTATTTATCCAGATGGCACTTCTTGTCTGTGTACAAGCCAGTGGCAAGGGCTACAATGTCTGCATTCCAAAATGTTTATTACACTTCTATGACTTCTGCTTTAGGACGCACCACCGTCATCGATCCACGTGGCGTCCCTTTTCTTGACTGAAATACAGTTGTATCCAAACAGGTGGTGTAGTCCACCCTTGTTATTCTAATTTATTTTGCATATAATTATAGTATTTATTTTTGGTATATTTAATTGTACTGTAGCTAGGTCTTGGTCATGCTTGAATGAAATAAATTACCCATAAATAATAACTTTCCCCCCCGTTTTTACGATGTTTACCAAAATGACTTGACATAATTGTACTCACCACTGACGCATATGCAGTGCTACATGTTTAATACATTACTCAATGGCGTTTTGTTGAAAGAAAGACACATCTCTTTCACACTGTGCGCAAATACAATGACAGTTTTATTTAGACAGTAATAAGCTATCTCACACTTGTCCAAGCACAAGGCTAAAGCAATAACGCGTCTAGTTTTATCATATCGTTAATGTTGGCTGTGTTTAGCACACCGGTCTGTCCGTCCAAACACCAAATTGTAGTTTGCTAGTTTTACACTTGCTACAGTAGTGATATGAGTTAATAATCAGCAGTAAAAATGTAATTCATTAAGAAAAAAAAAAACTTTTAAAAAAAACTATGGTGCATGTGTATTGAATGTAGCCTTTCTAATCATGTTGTAATGTGCTTTGGATTGACAAGTCTTAAAAAATGTCTGTAGCATGAACAAGATTAGCACTACAGAGTACTAATTTTGGTTTATACTTCAATGTTTAATACTGTATATTTTTTGTATTGTAGCAGAAAAAGTCCAAGTTTGAATCCTTGAAATTTGGAGACTTCCCATTATTAACTATAATGTCCGTTTGACACATAGGGTTGCACTGCTGACCTGTTCTAATCCATGAAACCAAATTAGACATTTCAATATGACCATTTATCTGCATTCTTCTGGTACAAGTCCTGAGTAGATCACCACCAAATTGTGTCTTAATATGGGTATATGACTCTTGCACAAGTTCCTTGTTACAGGTCTTTTTCCCCCCCCAACGTGCTTGGGAAATTATAAAATGCACTATGAAAAAGACTTTTGTTAAGGAAGTATGTCAAAGCACACCCCAGAATGTTTCCTCCTGTGCTTAATCAGCCATCCAAGGTGACTTTTTTGCAAAACATATGCTGCTGGTCCCCTGCTAATACTTTGTTACAGTTCCTGATAACTGTCCCTGGAATCTTAATAAACCTCTACCACCAAGACATAAACCAGTACTGTTTTTATTTGTGGAGCTTGTCAATATTTGTCATGTTTTTAACAGGTTTCTGGTAGTAAACTGACATAATGTAGTTGTTGTCCATCATTAATGTGGTAAGACTGTTCATTAAAGTATCCTGAGCTAACAGAGCTGAACATTTCCAACAAGAAAACTTCATGGTGGAACAGTTGCAAAGCGAATGCTCATGATATGGACTCATTGATTATACTACAAGTCTTCACTGCCACCTACAGGAACTGACAGAGCCACTGTGTAAATATCATGTAAAAACAGTCAAAATGAGGTGGAAGCAATTATTTATAAAACTGAAAACAAAACAATGTTTATTTTACTGTTATATATATATACAGAAATTAAAATGTAAATTCAGCCATTTCAAATTAACACCATTATTAATGTTCATACTCGCCAAGAACTGGTCAGCGTTTAAAATCCAGCCTCACATTTACACACCAAATCTCTAACTGTATAGTTATACACATTTTAGCAGGTATTTGGCCTCTGTGGAGTCTGGACACAAACAGCAAACTCTACAGCTTTTCTAAAGACCACTTCCTGTTTTTCGTACGTAACAGGTCACCTGGTTCCAAAGCAGGAAAAAAAATCCTGACTATTTGGATATTTTTGTTCTACCTACAATAATATTATAGGAAAACTACATCAACATTTCAAACGATAGTGTGCAAGCAATTCCTTTCAAAGCTTTCTTTACTTGACAAACTTAAATCATGTATAAACACAATGGAAAGCACTGATACAGCTGGTGTACAGTGGGGTTATTATATACAGAATATATTAGGTCACTGTGGCATTAGATGTCTGACGTTGTATTTTGACGTGTCATGGTATTGGGTCATTGGCTTGTCTGCAATACCACATGTGCCCACTCCCACCTTTCCATTTACGCTCTCTGGAGATGCAAATATGCTCCTCTTCACCTAAAAAAAAAAAAAAAAAAAAAAGCAAAAAAAAGTCATTAATACTGGTGACAAATATCAAACAACTGACTACTGGACTGCTTTTGTAGGCGTATATTACACGCAGACACATACATATTCTTCCAGCAGCAATTTACAGACAGTGTGGCACCAGTTTCAGGTTACACAGTCGTGCAGTCTTGTAGAACATGTCTGTATGTAATATAGCATGCAGCAGGAAGGACATGGAGCGAATGAGCTGGTGGGTTAAACACCTGCTCCTGCTTTGATGTCTGTCAACATTCCCAATCAAATGTGTGCAACTGTGTGAATTCACACTTTGGTTTGACTCCGTTTTATCCAGTGAACTTAATTTTAATGCTAGAAAGCCAAACTGCTACAAGTTCAGCTGGGTCTCACTTCAACACACTTGTTGAAATGAAACATGTGTTATCCACATCAGGAAACTGTTAACCATGCCGCAAAGGTCCCGAATCGCATTGTCAGTGGCTTTTTTAACTGCATTAAAGCCATGACATGCCATAAAACTAATTAAAAACCCAAACTGCAGGGTCTTTGCAGTAGTGAGCATATACCTTAATCAAAATAAATGTATCATATGTAACAAAATTGCTGCCAGTCTATCTTTCACTTGTGTATTTACAAATATATTGTGAAGTTGAGTTTTTACAAAAATGGCTTCTCAGACAGACTTTGTTTTAATGGATTTGGCTTTTTAACCATGTTTTTGCACAATGACTCCCCCCCCCCTCCCTCCCCCCGGAAGAAAAGGCACTCACCTGTCCTTTCTTGTTCTTTGAGTAGGCTTTGTTGTTGAACTGTTGCCACTTGGACTTTTGTTCCTCCCTCTCTTGCTCCAATTCCTTCATCCTCTGTACCTTTTTCTGGGCTTTTTTCTTCTTGTACTCTCTCTGCTCTGCTATCTGCTCTTTCCTAGACAGACAAACAATGCAGAGAAACATTTAATCCTGCCATGATGTACAGCCGTAGTCACAAAACATGAGAGAAATCATTATTGAATGCTTCCATCAGTAAAAGCTCTAGACTTCTGGGATCTGAGTAAAACTTTGGCCGTAAATCAAAAGATCTTAGTTCACTGTTAATAGGTCCAGCCAAAAAAAGTCTTCGATTTGTAACAATACAACACAGATTTGTACTGTCTATGCAATATTGGATCAAATGTTTTGATTTTAAAATGTTATTGACCAACCAAATATCAAATACATACACCTACAAAAATCCAGCAAGTGACTTAATCAAGCACTGATTTAATCAAGTGACTATTGTCCAACGAAAATGAACTCCATCAAATCGATGTTTTATTTTACATATAATGCTACTTCCAATTCTGTTCTCACTGATGCTAATTTCTAAGACTTGTGGATATAGATCATTCTAATTTGCGGTTTTTAAAGTCTGATTACACAGTGAAAGTAATTCCAGTAGAACATATAGAATTATCCTTAAAATGTTATAAAACTTCAGGCAGAAATGTGTATATATGCACATTAAATGAGTGAGAAAATATTTTCTTGTACATACTTTGATTTGGGCTTCCCATCGTCATCGGGACGTTTCCCCTCCTCTAGTACTTTGAGGTTCTGCAGAGGGATCACTTCAGCATTCCCGTAGCCAGTGAAGGTAACAGCTGCAGTGTCGTTTTCTCGGTCTATCTCCTCAATCTCAGCCTCATACACCCTGTCAAAGAATCACGTCTGTAAGCAGGTGAGTATGAGTCAAAGACTCAAGCTCTAATTCATAAGCAAAGTTTAACATAAATATTCAGTGATTAGTAATTCAGTGCAATAGGCCTATAATGGCGCTTTTCCATTATACAGTTCTAGCACTACTTGAATCTACTCGGTTTGGTACCAGGTACGTTATTTTCCATTACTTCATAGTACCTCCTCAACATGGACGGGGTCGTCCAGCTCTCACTGGACCCTCTCGTCTGCCACCACACACAAAAACCACGGTGTAACCATCTTAACTTGTGCGAAACTCACTGTGACTATTGTTACCGGTATTTAAAAATGGCGGGTTTTCATTCTTGTGTGGGACATCGAGCTCATGACTCAACACACTCTGACCAATCAGTGGCCGGCGGGCTGTCAGCGTCACATTGTAGTATCGGCTCGGCTCGCATGGAACCTCGCCAGAGCAGGTAGTAAAAAAGTACCAGGTACTATCCCTAATGGAAAAGCAAGAAAAACGAGTCGAGTAGCGCTAGAACTGTATAATGGAAAAAAGAACAGAAGCAGCTAGGCATGTAAGTTGGTTCATTTGTCCATACCGTACTGACTTGAAATAATTGAGAACAGTGTTAACCCTAACCCTTCTACAGTGACCAAATAAATCATGTTTTAGAGTGTGTAATGTTCCCAGAGCATCTTGGCAGCTCAGTTGACTAGAGCTACTATGTATTATTTAAACTTTATGACTGAATCCAGTCCTTCTAGTTAATCTCCACCAAGTTCTGTTTTGTCACATTTTGCCCTTTTTTAAAGGCCCAGGCAAGAAACAGGCCTTTCTATTTACACTTTGAGTAACACCCTAATACCTTAAAGGCTGATAACATTTTAGTGCATCAATATTTATAAAGGGGTACGAGAAGCATTCAGTGATTTAATTTGAATGCAAAGTTGTTATACTTTTGTTAAAATAAATTAAGTGGGGTGGTTCAGTCATATGTTTACTATCGACACAGTAGTAGATAACTCAAACATAGAGCATTATGAACGGATGTTGCTGCATGTAATATTTTCATAAGAGGCTGGTGACACTCACTGTCCGTCCTGACTCCACACAGCCAGACACCTGTCCCCCAATTTCCAGACGTGCTTCTGGGGGACAGTATCTGAGCCATTGGCACTGGAAGCACCCTCAGTGGGCTGTGAGGTCAGAAGGTCTTTTGTCAAATCTATGACTTCCTGCAAGGGGGGAATAACAATCACATGTTAGTTGTTCATACAGAGCATAAAAAAATCCCATCCCTTCCAGCACACACAACAAAAGATAACGCTTGTGAGGTCTCATTCAGACAAACCTGTAAGTCTTTTTGGAGTTTTAGGAGGTCTTCATTCTCTTGGTCGGTAGATAAAGCGACTTCTACTTGCTGCAGTTGTGCTTTGTAGCTATTAAGCTGTTTCATCAAGTCGTCCGACATCTGAGTAAAGACACGGGATGCAATTTAATATAACAATCATTAATATAACAATCAGCTCGTTGAATCAACACGTGTACGATCAATAAATAAACATCTTCAGGTAATGAACTGTGGTTAGCTTGGATTAGCATTAGCCTAGATACACACATACACTCGTATAGTTAAAATGAACAGCAAAAACTCACGACACCCGTGTCTATTAACACACATACAAACACAGCAGTTATGTGCTAATACAACCTTCTCGCTTACTTAAATCGCTCAGAAAGATCCCTCGGCCCTTTTTCGTCGACGTAATTTTCAACGTAAGCTAGCAACGGCGGCTAATGCTAGCTACTAGCGGGCCGGGGGCAACCATAAACACAAAGGGACAAGCTACAATCTAAACACACTAGTGTTCGTGTTTAATCTTACCTCGGTATGAATGTGTCTGATCGATAAATACTGTGATCATTCAAATCTGAACTCAATAATTCGCCAAAGCGTTTGCTGAGGAGAACAACAGTGCTCTCTCCTTCCCCCTCCGTACACAAATTGCTAAGCGGAAGTCCCGTACACGACTTTTCTCGCGATATCGTTGCTATCCGCATACCCAGCGGCCCTGTCATAGAGGTAGTATACTGTATGAGCCCTCTCTAAATACAGTCACGGTGCACCTGTGCAAAGTAATTTCATCCAATGTGATAGCTCTTCCATAAATTCTACTTTCTTTTTTTAAAGTTTAGACATTTTCAGTTTTTGTTGATATAGACAAAAAGGTGATAATTCTACTCTATCTTTATAACTGAAACTAATTATTAAAGTGTGCATTAATCTGTTTTTGTCGCTCAGAGAGCACAACGCTTGCAATGGTTACCCCTTTAAAACAGAATTAATATCTGTAACCTAAAGCTTAGTTTTAGTATTTCAAAGAAATAAACACAACCAGACTGGGCCGAGGTTGGTAAATGGGAACAACAACCTACTGTCCTGCGTGCCATGACAAACACGCATTATTCATGTATCAATATTTGTACATTTTTCTCTTTTTCTCTCTTTTTGTGAAATGATACTGTTTAGTTTTACATCCTCATGTGATTTATTTATTTATTTAAAGGTTTAATGATCAGGGACAATGCACATTAATAAAACATTTTAACAAATGTAAACATGCCAGAATTAGCCAAAAGGCTATTTTACATCTGCTGTCCCTGGACTGATGTTAAGTAGTCACCCTAAAATAATATAAAAAGATTTAGTTTTAAGCATGCATTAAAAAATAAGAAGACTAAATCTGAATAAAGATTAAAAAGCAGAAAACAATGCAAAAATCCATACATACACACGCAAGCTAACAAAGACTCGGCTCAAACATGAATGAATGGTGATGAATAATAGTGTGGTGAATAAATGTCATTAAGTCATTATATGTGTTCTGAGTGCTAAACATAACAAGCCATGCATGCTGCTCGGGATGCTTGTAACTACTTTATACTACTACTTCTCTTTGGTCCTGTTCTTACTGTATTCAGATATTAAAGCTATTTCTCTTTTAGGATAGATCTCAACATTTTGTCAATAAAAACAAAAAACATAACATATACAGCAGTGTGTTCTTTTAATCAACTGTAATCTAATAGACAGATATTACTTCTATAAATCAAAAATATTGTCAATGTCATAATCAGCCAGTGGTTTCAGGGTATGAGAGCAACACCAAATAGCTTTTTAATCTCAGTAGCAGATGAACCCCGCCCATTCCCATTCTCACTGAAGTGGAGCCAGCATCACAGATACGTCAAGCCCATATAAAAGACGTACTCTCCACTTCAGCCACAACAGATGAAAAGATCTGCCTGAGCCAGCACTGGTTTTAATGTAAGCCTGTTTTGTGATATGTCTACCAAGGACTTAACTGCAAGTTTTTTTCTTAAAGGTTGGTGAATGAACAATTATTTTTAAAGAATATATCGATATTTTAAATTATTTGACGTGAAACTGGGAATATATTTCCCTTGATTCCTTTCACTGTTTTTTATGTACAGAAACATTTCTTTCTAAATTTTCCAGCTGATGTCCATTTTTCTCATTGACAGAGAAGAAAGAAGTACAGATTTCTTCCAACAATATCTTACAGGGAACAAAATGAAAAGACTGATGCTGTTTTCTTGAATGGATGCAATTAAGAGACTGTTCAGACAATATCTTCAACACCACAGCTCATCCTGATGGGTTGTATTAACTTCACGAGCATAAATGAGACTTTGCCTGGCAGGCACCCTTATACTGCACTGACCTCTGTACCTCTGACGATCCTGGTGGGTATCCTCATTCTGCTAACTGTGTTTGGCAATGTCATGGTAGTAATTGCTGTGTTTACAAGACGAGCCTTGAGACCACCTCAGAACCTGTTTTTAGTCTCTTTGGCATGTGCAGATATCCTGGTTGCCACTTCAGTGATGCCTTTCTCTTTAGCTAATGAACTGATGGGTTACTGGTACTTTGGGAAAGTCTGGTGTGAAATCCACCTGGCTTTGGATGTGCTCTTCTGCACCTCATCAATCGTTCACCTGTGCGCCATAAGCCTGGACAGATATTGGTCTGTCACTCAAGCAATTGAGTACAACCAGAGAAGGACACCACGCAGGATTAAATGCACAATCTTCATAGTTTGGGTTCTCGCAGCCATAATTTCATTCCCTCCTCTGATCACTATGACGAAGGACGAGGGTAAAGAGGACAGCCCTGAATGTAATGTAAATGAGGAAAAATGGTACATCATATTCTCGAGCACCGCCTCCTTCTTTGCACCCTGTGTCATCATGATCATGGTGTATGTTAGAATCTACCAGGTTGCCAAGAAAATGACAAGAGCCCCTCCAGGTGAAAGGCAAAGAGAAAACGAGAACACTAAAAACACAAAGTGTAATTTGGACCCTGTAGAGAGAAAAAATGGAGAAGGGAGGAGTGTGGGAGCGGGGGAAGGTGGAGAGATCAACACCGTTGATGTGGATGAAGAGCCCTCCTCATCTGATGAGAATGAAATCACCCTATGTTCCCTGAAGAAGAAGAGAGTTATGCGAACGGCCAAAGTGACTCAGGTGAAGCCTGGAGAAATCTCTTCAAAGCCAGAGGCACAGCCCTGTGTGAGCGCGAGCAGGTGGAAAGGAAGGCAGAACAGAGAGAAACGCTTCACATTTGTTCTGGCTGTGGTCATGGGAGTGTTTGTTCTTTGCTGGTTCCCCTTTTTCTTCACATACACTCTCACTGCTGTGTGTGACACATGTTGTGTCCCAGAGACATTGTTCAAAATGTTTTTCTGGCTCGGTTACTGCAATAGCTCACTAAACCCTGTTATATACACTATTTTTAATAATGATTTCAGGAGGTCTTTTAAAATGATTCTTTGTAAAACAGACACAAGAGGTTTATAAATAAGATTTGTTTGTGTTCATTTGAAAGAAAAATCCATGGCCATCTATCATCATCATACCTGTATAACTAATAAATGAAAAACATATCTGAAGATATCTATTGAATACTTGTGTTTTGTGTATCTCCATGTCAGTAAATGGTTATTTTGAAATATTTAATCATGCAGAAATTGTTAACCAAATGTTATCTAATGAATAATCTTATAGTTTTATAGCATGATTGATGGTATGATTTAAACACAGAAAAGAGAAAGCTCACATCCTTTAAATAGAAAACCGTGACAGTGAAAATGTGATAATGTTGGTAATGTAAAGGCAGATGTTTAAGGCTCACATCACAGTATTTATCAGCTTTTCAAATTGACAGTGGATTATCTATTGGAATGCAAGAAAAGAGTCCCTAATGTTGTGTAATATGTTATAAACACTGTAAATCCACTGAAACTTCAATAGTGTGTAAACAAACATGGATAATAATTTCATTTTGACTGAAAACTACACAATGTGCTCTCTGTAACTTCCCTGAGAATAAAAGAAAGTACAGATTTAGACAAGCAGATAATTGTAAATGCTATTGCATGGCAGATTTAAAAAGATATTTATCTTTGTAAAACAATACAAACAAAAACAGGAGCACAAAAACCAACTGTATCTAAAAATGTGTTATCCCCATACCACCAACTATCCCCTTCTCTACTAACAAGCACAAGAACAAGGCAATTATATGAAAAGAAAATTATGCCTGGGAGGAATGGGTGGAACAACAATATTGAAAGCAGTTTATCATGAATTATAGCCCTTCATATCAGGATATCATTAAATCCTCCCCTGGAGTCAAACAGAAATTGTGTAGCACTAGAAATATGAGTGGCTGCTGCAAATTACACAGTGACTTTAATATCCACACAAGCTTATCAATGTGTTGTGTTCCTGGATCGGGTCTGTTAGCTTTTCTTTAACAAATAGAGATTAAGATACATATATATCAGTGTGTGACCCTGAAATACAGTAAAAGTACCATAAATAATTGATTTAACTTAGCAAACATTTCCACTAACCACTGTTCATATATTCCGTAAATAACAGAGTGATTCCCATGACTTGGTCTCTGGGACTCTCATGTTTTGAGATTCCTGTGGTACACATGTTTGGGTTCAACCATGTCTCTGAGTCTTAAAATACATCTATTACTTACCACAAATGGTAAATCATAGACCTAGTATATTGCTGATCGAGTTCCCACGAACAATCTGACACAAGAAATATTAGAAAACATTGGTATTTGAGGCTTTGTGGCACGGAGAATTTACTCAAGATAAATCTGTGTCCGCAAGGCTGTTAAATCATTGCATGGTTGTGTTAGAACACGGATACTGACATATAAACTGTACAGGAAAAGTCTGCTATAATAGCACTTGAAATGAGTGATTGCTGTAATTAAAAAAAAAAAAAAAACTCCAGCTGATTACTGCAGTGGTTGGACCAGTTTAGCAGAAGTACAGTAGGTGTTTTAATGCTGAGTAATCAACATTATATAACATTTAGAATAATTGGATTTCCTTCAAACATTTTGATCCACAGCACATCAATGTGTCTTGAAAGATTTAAGTTCATTGATTGCCAGCTGAATGCATTCTTTAACTACAATGACAACTGTAGTTAAGCTTGAGCAGCAGGGTGCAAAGCTAACAATGTTAAAGCAAATACAAAGATGGAAAGATTAAATAGAGTACCCATTGCATTACTTATCCTCAGAGAATAATGAAGCAGTAAAGATCAGCAGTCTTGGCGGGCAGTATCTCATATTTAGTTAGTTAAATGTAAACTGCAAAAACACTGGGACATATGGAATTAATCACGTTATATTGAATGTATGTTTCTGTGAATATAGTCTTTAATCTTTAGTGCGTCACTCCACATGGTTGTAAATTATGGTTGGTTGCGAAATGTAAACAGTTGGTTACTATTGCTATTCTCAGTGTGTCACACAAACACACACACACATGCACAAACTTTCTTGTCTGCTCACACAATGATTTATCTCTTCCTGTAGGGACCATTTTAGAGCAACACGATTTATACTTATGACACCACATCTTATAAAACCATAGCTTTATAAGCTGCTTCTGGCAGGAGTTCCCTCAACCTTCATACACCTCCATTCAGTCTTCTCCATTTCCTTCTAATTTCACCCACCTGCAACTCAATAAGTGCTTTTTAAAGCTGCTGGTCATGTATCTCAAAAAGGCTGGTGACCTAAAGCCAATTAAAGACCAAAGAAAGCAGTCTGCGTCCCAGACATACTGCAGTTGTCAAGGCAGGAGACCAGACAGAGGTATGTAGACCATACTAATAAGTTTAAATCATAGCTAGTGATGACTAGAGTGACTTTAATTGAATGTTGAGTCATTTATTAAGGATTGAATACAATGCATCATAAACACTGGGGTATAGAATACTTCCTCCCTCTTTAATTGATAAGGATGCTAGATAATCAAATTATATTCGGATTGATGTAAGCAGCAGGAAGATCCAGTTTAATGTGCCTCATGCAATCACACTCTCTTACTCTCTCTACTCTTTCTGCTTTGATACTCAATGAGAAATCCTAGTTAATCTCTAGATTTTGAAACAGCATTACATATTGAATTAGCATATTTCTAGCTGTCTTAGTATGCAGGCGATGTCTGCATTATTGCAAGACATAGTAATCTTGAAATGACCGACCAGGTTCTAGTTTCCCAACAGCATCTTAAGGCTAAAATGACTGTAAAAAACATTTTAAGAACCTTCTTAAGCTTAAGAGGTATTTACCAAAAGCATCAGAACTGAAGGCCCTCTTACAAATGATTGTAGATTCATCAATAGGAAGCTAAAGCCACCTTAACAAGCTCTGCAACTAGCAGAAGGAACCAAAAACTGATTTTTTTATTTAAGTTTTCATGGTTTTCATTACAGTTTTAAGTTCATACTTTTATCACGAACACTGATGTTCTTTGTTTTATGATGTTTGATGTAGAATGAACAGTTTTGGTGTTTAAATTAAGAAGAAACATAAAACCAACACAAAGGAAAATTAATTTAACAATTAATCTGCCAGTTTGTATCATCATCAACCTGTCCCTCTTCTTGCATAATATATTCATTTCTTCATAGCTGAAGTGCCATTTCCCCAGTGATGATGCAAATGTAAATAGGATAAGAAATTTAAGAACATTAGTGGAAACACTCTACTTCTAAGATGAATTGTTGTCTGGAAACAAGGCCATGTCAGGCCTATTATTACTGACCAATTAGAAGATATTTTGATTTCCAGCCTTTGAGACAAGGACTATTGTGATCTACGCTTCTGCTAGTAGGTTCTTTTATTGTTTTATCTCATCACAAAAACAGAACATGCTCTTCTGAAAAAGTCTCAAGACCCCAGGGGAACGAGGGCCTCACTGGGAGTTAAAGAAGCCAGAGCACATTGATGAAGTGGAATTTACCAAAGATAACAAACGTATCAACAAATGGAAGTTCATTCTCTGGGGATAAGCAGCATAGTCTCTGCTCATTCATGCTTTCTTTTAATTATATCTTTAACTTTGCTCTGTTTCTATATACCACAGAAAAAGATTGTTCAATTATTCATTACAGATTCCTTTCTTCAAGCTAATTAGTTGTGTTAGGAGAAAGCTTATTTAAAAAAACAATCATCAGATTAAGCTAACATGAATTTATTTCACAATGGCTACCACATTTACCTAATTAATATGACTTTAGCTCAGGCCCTGCTGTTTTGTTTCAGATTGCAAAAAATCTATCTATCTCTCTCTCTCTCTCTCTCTCTCTCTCCCTCTCTCTCTCTCTCTTACCAGGCACCCCATTTTTGTGCACAAGCCTGAAAATAATGTACCCAAAATGAGAAGGTTCTTCAACCCTTTTGATTATAACTATAACCCATGTCTCATTTAAATGGTAAATCTTTAAATTTTACAACCAACAAGTCAAAATGAGTCTAAGTGATCCTGACTTTAAGTGTGTGAGAGAGAGACACAAAATGAGAGATGGCAATGGGTTGAAAAGATTAGAAGTTGAACTATAAATAGTCCCAAAATATGAGTTTTAATATTTTCTTTTTAGAAATCAGTCAAAATATACTAAACATTTAATAAGAAGTTGGTGCTAGTATACATTCTAGCGCTAATGAGGCTAAAAACACTGATTCTTCTCATCTACAGTATGGATGCTCTGCCCTCTGTGAAACTGCATGCACCAACTGCAGCAATGCTTTCTATGCTCTGCAGTGAGTCCTTATTGATAATATATTAAGCTCATGCTCTGGACAGTATAATTCCTCCTCAGTCATCTTGTCCTGTCTGTGCTATCAAACTCCAGTCTGGCCTTTTCTTTTCCTCACTCACAAGCTCCCCCACAGTTGACCCTTTCACAGCAATAAGCTCCTGGATGACATCAGGTACACACACATGCTTGCACAAAGTAAACACAACATCAACTCTCGATCAAGCTAACCATTATTGTACTTTATCTTTCCTCACAAGCCAGCTGTTCTGGATAACAATCCATCCCTCAATAAGCTGTCAGTTAACACACATAGAGCAAGCTGTAACACAACTGCTATGTCTCTATGGGCTCGCCACTTCTCCTTTTCCTGCCTTTTCATCCCTGCCATCTATTGTGAGAGTGTCAACATTGTCTTTTTTTTATCTCTTTTTGACAGGGTCTCAGGCAATAAGGGAAATATAACGACATAGACACATTTGATTATATGAAGTGAGAATGCGACCTGATTACATCATGCACATCAGTTAAACTCAGTATTTTGAATTAAAAATCATTTCTAAGGGTGTCAGCAGGTTGCAAATGAACTTCTGTATATTTATAAATGAAATTCAATTTTCCAGTTGAGATAATAGCCTGTTTATTTGTACATAAAGGATGAACATTTCTAAAAAGATGAATTAAAGGAAATCTGAGCAATGTAAAGCACACTCTATGACTTTGTATTTACTTTTGACATTGTATTAAATACTACACTAAAATAACACTTGAATTTGAATTGAAACTTTAAGGGCATTTAAGTGACTTCATTTTTTATTTAATAGATATTTCCAAGTTTCTCAAGCATGTTGGTCGAGTGGTCCTGCCTGAGCACATCACTTCCAAAGATGAAGAGTAGTGGTTGTGGTATGTGGTATGTGGTACTACTACATACTTTAGTAATGCTATTTACAGCGTTTCCAAGTTCCTTTCTTGAGTGCATTTCTTATATTCATGCATTCCTCAGTGATTTCATGCAGATGTTAAAGTACAAATCTTCAAATGATCCAGTGTTACAATGTTAACCTCTGAGATCAAACTTTATCTCTATAATGATTTGTAAAACTCAGAGATGTAATTATTCATTCATCTCACATGCAAAATATTTGATTCCCCTGCCGCAATCTTTCAAACATTAATGTTTTATAGGTGTCATTAATCTGATTGATTCAATTATTGGTGTCCTCAAATTCTAATTGAACTCATGATCAAATATAGTTCACAAGGGCAACCTTTCTATTGGTTTCTAGAACACATTTAAACCATGTTGACCAGACAGACAACATATTATTAGCCAATCAGCATGTTTGACAACATATGAACAGACTGCAGCTGGTGTTTTTATGATATGAGTTTAAGCAATTTGCTGTGATGGATAATTGACTTACATAATTGAATAATGGTGTATAATGAGAAACAACATAAAGAAACACTGACATGGTTAACTTTAACATTTGACTGTTTTGACTGAAGCAATCATAACAGGATGTGCTATTTTAGTGGCAGTGATGAACTTGATAAAATGACATCAGCTCCTTTTGACAAAGGAGTTCAATGTTTTAAGTGAGTGAGGACAAATAGTGTTGTACTCTGTTTTAAGTGGATATATCTTTCACAGAGTACTTTTGGAGACTCTGTGAGGTATTGGAGGAAGTTTTTCCAGGGAAGGACATATGGCTGCTCTTCTTGATGGTAGCCTGCATGTGGACATGTGGACTGTACATCCTGTACAGTAACAATAAACATATTACCAGAGTCCAAAGACATTTTTAAAAGATTGAAGAGTGTTTTACTTTGCTCTTGTGAAACATCTACCACTGACCTGGCATAGGCATCATTTCATTCATTGGCTGTTCCATCATGTGGCTGATTACAAATGTAGAGATGAGCTTCCAGCTTGAATCTGGAGTGGATATCAGTCTTCCCTGTGTTTGTGTTAACACTGTTCACTCGTTGATAATAGATTTTCTTATTATTATTTTACCATTTTACATAATTAATTAGTAGTCTGTTTGGCATGGATGTCTTTTTTTCTTTTTTTCTGCCTTGAAGGCAATACCTCTGATCAGTGTAGATTATCTGTGATAATCAGGGATAGACTTCCAGATGTTCATTTCTGGTGTAATTTAATGGCCTGGAGGCGGGTGACTTCCTCCTTTTGGGCTTTGGTCCATTATAAATTATTAAAATGTAAATATTCTCTGTCACCATCCTACCAGTTTCTCCAAATCCTATTTATCTTAAACTAATTGTCTATCTACCAGTATTAGGTTTTTATATGGACAGATACACATTCTTCTTTTTCAAAGGTTTAATCTCTGATTTGATCATTTCCTTCGGATTCTGTGTAATAAAGCTTTGGGTTAAATCATACAGCATACACGGTGGCAGACATGAAATGGCAAATAGGATGATGTAACAATGTAGGGGTATTATAACACTGCACAATGCATTTATTGTAACACATATGCCATCTGTTGAAAGCATTTTTGTAATTAGGGTTGAGATGTGGAACAGAACAAAACATTCATAACATGTAATAAAATTATATTGTCCCCATCATACATTCAGACAGCACTACGTGGAAGTCTAAACAATTTACACCAACAGAATTTAATAATATTTGATATTACCTGTGACAAATATGTTATCGATTTTGGATTCATATATGTAATTTTAGCTGTTGTTGAATATCATACATGTATGCATTGTTGATTAAATCAACATGGTATTTTATTATTTTATCATACTACATTGAACAGTGTTGAACATAATACCTTCAGAAGGCTTGATAATAAGCATATTTGTTTGTAGAATATATAAAATCTATCTGGTATCTGTCTGGCTTATGATTGTGTTCCCAGGTGTTATACCAAGGATATATTTTTCTCCACTGCTGGAGTGAACTGCTTTTGTTTTCAACTTAATCAATGTGTATCTCTATCCTTCAGGCTATGGATGATTCGACTATTCTCTCAATCAACTTTGTGATCAAATAAAGACTCACTGTTCAGAGTAAGCACAATGTCAATACTCACCAATTGTTCAAAACAAACAGCATACAGAAAAATAGGACTGATTGTAAAACAGAACCCTGAAGCACAAAAGGTAATTTCGTTCATTTTTCTTATTTGTACTAGCTTGTTTATTAATGAGGATAACTGAAAAAATAACTTTTTTAAAATGTTTTACCAAAGTTGTTTATTTCAGTTTTTGAAATAATCAAGTAAGCTCCAAGTAAACCATGGTCTGCCAGGAAGGAGAACACATCCCAGAATAATAACCCACCTCAATTTTAGAAATAATTTAATTTTGCAAGAATAATCAGTCATACGAATCTCCATGGTTGTAAACATAATTAAATTTGTCGGCCTCACATTTGGAGTCACCTCCTCAAGAAAGCATGAACAATGAATGCATGTTTTATCTTGTCAAAACAGGGCACATTGTTAGTCAGTTGTGTAATAGGTGTAGCGCATTAAAAGAAGTCAACAGAAACAAGATTTTGCTTGGTTCATATCCAACTATGCTCCTTCGGTCAGAATGCAAACAAACTCTAAAATAACAAGTAAATACATAAAACATTCATTTATTTGTAAATAGCAAGACGGTGTTGGGCACTGATCAATACTCTGATCAATACAGCTAAGAGACCTAAAGAAATTTCAAGGAAGTGCATTGAAAAGATATAGTATATCACATTAACCACAGTACATTTAGGTAAAATGATATATTAATGTGCTTAATAACTAAGTCCTTAATACCATAGTATATTGTAAGTAGCTTACTCACCGACCACTTCATTAGGTACAACTGTGCCATCTAATTTAATCCAATACAACAACTCTGCCATAAATTCTACATTTATGAAGCTTATATATTTTCAGTTTTTGTTAACATTGTCAGAAAGGTGATAATCCTACTTTATGTGTATTATTGGGGTGGTGGTGGTGGTGGTGGTGGTGTACTGAGGTGCATTATATTGAATGTTGATTAGAATATTTTGTTCATTCCATTACTTTAGGGGGGCAAAATATTACAACATTAGCCTATATATTATAACACTTTTCAACATAATGCCCTCCAGTACACCTTATCACCTTTCTGACAGTGTCAACAAAAACTGAACATGTAGAAGCTTCATAAAAGTAGAATGTATGGCAAAGCTGATGTATTAGATTGCATTAGATTGCACAGGTGTTCCTTATATATTAGCTGTGTGAGTGAGTGTATATTCATTATCTATGCTCTGATCAATAGCAATTGAGAGAAGGGGGAGTGTGCAATGACTGCCATCTGCAGACAAGTGTGTAAAACTACTTCTATAAACTGTTTTATCATTGAGGATGCCTCTCCAGTGATAAAAGGGTTAGGAAGGTTAACTTGGAAATATAATAGATTACAGATTACTAGTTACTCTATTTAAAATGTAATACATAATGTAACTATTTCAATTACTTAATCAAAGTAAGGTAACTTATTACATTTGATTACTTTTCTTTTCTAGATAACAAATGTTTTTAGCTGTTAGGGTATGTGTACCCATTAAGCCCACCAAAATCAGTTCAGGTGTTTTTCATGGATACTGACATGATTTATAAGGGAAATCATTTCTTATAAAGCAAGATTGATCTCTGAATGAAAATGTATTAATTCATGTAGATTTTGAAAAATAAAGATATTTTATGTAAAAAGTCAAACGTCTGACATGGTAATTGGTACTGTGACACCACTGAAGCCAACGCGTGCTCCAAATAAGCCCACGTCATGATTTATTTACAAAATATTAAAAAAAATGTTTTCAAAGAATGAAACAGTAAACATGTTAAATATTTTGAGGAAAACACTGTCTTCCTGAGCAAAATCTTAAAGGTCTGACTTCAGATGTAACCCCCTTTGTAATCAACATTTTCATAAGTCACTGTAATTTAACTCCACATTGTTTCTCAACACTGGATGATAATTATAATGTTTTAACCTCTTCCTCCCCAGGCCTCTGGCTCAGGGTCCTGCTCAAAAATGACATCATCACAACATGAATATAGTAGGCTATATCTCTGCAACTACAAGGTCTATATGAATAATATTGATATCATAATAAAGGTAACACTTGTGAGATACCTGTAGAGGTGAAAGCATTAGCATATATGTTACTGGGTCAGACTAAATGAAGATTGAACACAGCATAAAATAAGTATTTGATTTTCGCCTGACTAAAATTTACATTTTTAGAGGGAATAACACCTTATGAATTATGTTGATATAGCCAAAAAAACCTGTTGAAACTGTAACATAAAACTAGTATGAGACTTGGCAAAACATGTTTATGATTATTGCTCAAGGTGCACGATGCGCGTGCACTCCCAGCCAATCAGCTTCGAGATAAACAAAATATTGCGTCATCGTTATTGTGGTAGCTCCAGCTGCTGACACAGATTTCGCCACCATTTCGTTTACATTCAGGCCTCTAAATATGCAAAAACGAGCGGACCAGCAAGAGTACACCGGTGAAATGTCGCTTCAGAAGGACTGTTCGTCTGACGAGAGTTTGCAAGGTGAAGTATAAACAACACAAGAGCTCACCAGTGTTGATGCTAGTGGCTAGTCGAGGGTAAAGAGGACACGTACTTAAACTAATGTTAAATCATCTAAGCTAACCCTATGGAAAGCTTGAGCTTGTGAGTCTTACTAGCTACATTAAAGCTTAACGTTACTACATTAGTTTATCGACCTACAAGACGTGAGGAGCATAAGAGGACAGCCCATTGTCCTAGTTATAACGAGGCTTATGCAACGTTACAACATGTAAATGCCTTCAAGCCTGGCACAGTCTGTGTCTGTTGTTGTCCTAGTCTAATTAGGCCAGCGATGTCGTACCTCATACACATCAAGTTTCCTGTGTGAAGATTATGTGTTTGATTTAAGGTTCCTGGGTTGAGCTGCACTTCAGTAGCACTGGTTCTCAAAGTAATAGTCACCATGGCAGCCAGGAGCAGATCCCCACGTCCAGCCAGGAGGGAGACCTGCTGGAGAAACTGCTTCTGGATGCACAGCACGAGTCAGGAAGATCCAGCTCCAAAGGAAGCTCTCAGTGCAACAGGTCTGTGAGGGGAAGGAAGCACAGTTTGTGTCTCTTTTGTGCGTTGTGTAATACAAACTGTCAAGAAGTTGTGTTGTCAAATATTGAGTGGCCAAAGTTTGCCTTAAATGTTGCCATGCCTTGTTCTTCACAACAGCCCACTCAGAGCACAGACCCCCCTTCTTGTGTGGAGAGGCTCGGAGGGAAACAGCTCACAGGTACATTTTCTGAAGTCACAAACCTTTAACAAACTCTATTTATCAAAGTGGAATTCATTAAAAGTGTAGCTGTTGTGTAGTGTAAGGTTGTTTTGATTTGGTGCTTTTAGTCAGATGAAGACTTCCAAGAAAGAAGACGGGAAGTGGAGATGATGATGAAGAAAAATGCTGACTGGATCTGGGACTGGTCTAGCCGACCTGAGAACAATCCACCAAAGTATGTAGCAACCAATAATATGGTAACTCTTAGTATTTGGTAGTAATTTATTTTATAATTTCAGTAGGGTTATTTTAATCAATATCATTGGGGTAATATTTAAGTTAAATGATATAACAAACAGTAGATGACTATATACCATGTGACAACAAGCCTAAATCTTAACCCTACTGCCTAAATCTTTTACAAATATTAGCCTCAATATATTTATTTTATGCAGTGATTGAAATTATTTATAGAAATTAGAGTATGGAGTCTGTGTGAACAGAGGTGCCAGTATGACATTAAACTGCTGGCACTCATTGAGTTTAATGTATTCAGAACAATGAAAAATAAATGTGTTCCTCTGTAGGGAGTTCCTGCTGAAGTACCCTAAGCGCTCGACCTCCCTCAGCATTAGGAACACCAGCGTCATGAAGAACGGAGGTGTTCTCTCTGCTGACTTTCTGAAGCTTTTCCTTCCCTCATTAATCATTTCTCACATACTTGCTGTTGGCCTAGGGTAAGCAACATGATTTAATCTCTAACTTTGGCAATTTGACAGTGTATCAAAAACTTAAACCACTTACAGGAACCTCTTGACACAGCTGCCATACATACATAAACCCATACATTTTGACTATATAAAATGTATGTATGTTTACGTTCATAAGTTAAAAAAATGTTTTTTATTTCTTAAAAAATCTTGCTTGAAAATGTAGACCTGCTTAGAAACATCACTGATGTAAACAGACCTTTAATTGCAGCAACACAATATGAATAATTAAGTGGTTATCGAGTGTTAGTTCCTGTATTAAAATATCTATCAGTCAATTTGAGAGGGATGGCAATTCACATCTTGTGTTTGTATTTGTGGTGATGGGGTGAAGCTTTTATTTTTAACAAGATCATATATTGTTCTGTTAATAATCTTTGATGGTACATCCATCAAACAGAAAAGCTGATAAAGTTTATAAAAAAAATCAAGTTAAAAAATCCCCAAAACAAACCATGAAAATGATGATTGCTCAATGGATTGGTGGGATAAGGAACTGGACAGGAAACCATTGGAAAATTAGTTAATTACTAGTATGCTCAGAATTATTCTTAGTGATTTGTGGCCAAAGCACATAATCATATTTAATACCAGTAATATTTCTAGAGCACTACTCCAACACCATGTCTTTTCATCTGTGATTGTTATTTCCAGTTAATAACCTAATGTTGTGATGTAGGTATCACAGCCCAGCTTCATTATTCAATATTTGTATTGAAGAATTCTCTAATTTACAGCTTTTTGTTCTTCATCTTGATTCCTACACCATTTAACTGTACACATTTGTCTCTCCCTTTAGGATATATATCGGGAAGCGCCTAACCTCCCACAACACCTACTAGTAGGATGGTGATGTGTTGTGACACCATCTTACATTCACCATCTTGGCATGCCTTAAAATGTGACTTTCTATACATCAAGGGAGATGTTGTGATGCCACACAGTCCAGTTTGACTGAGTGTCCCACACCAGCACAGAGCATTATCAGTCACTGTTGGTTCATAGCGCCTCCTCTTGAACACAACAGTGACCTGTCCTCTGCTCCGTGCTCTCATCCCTACTGTTCGCTGCTTCCTGCTCCTTAAATCTGCACGTTTGGGAACTGGTATTTTTATTGCCTTTTTCTTTTTGCAATGAGAAATCACTTTTGATTTTAAATGATAGTCAGTTGATGTTTTTCCTGTTTTTTAGATCAGGTAATTGTCTTGACTTGTATTTTTAATTTTATGCTCAAGGGATCATTATCTTATGTCAATAGTGACTGCTCTGTTACCAATTGCTCAGTGTGTGACATTGTAAATTGTGATTATGTGAAAATCAAACGTTAGCTTTCACAGATGTGGTCCATTTTATTCGTCCTGAACAAAATAAAGTTTGAAGCATGTGTGTGGCCTTGATGAATTCACAAACCAGTAAAGAATACGCAAAAATATAGAACTGACAATTTATCAAAGGAAAAGACAACATGCAGATGAACACAATTCAAATTTTATTGAACTTTGGTCAAAATAATAAACAAGTGAATACATTGCCACCATGTTAGGAATCAATGGACAAAGACAATGCATTATTATGTGTTTTAATGTCATCAGTATATGTTTTGTGTAGTCAACCTTCATTTCTGCATTCACAACTACGGAGATAAGGTCCACATTTGCAATACGCGGTTCAAATTTGAGTGACATCCCTAATAAATGAATAAGGGCACATGTATGAGGCCTGTCTGAATTTCCTACTTACTACATGATTCGGAGGCACTATATCACATAAACTGTATGTGTGCAATTTTTCCTCCTTAATGTGTTTTCATAGACAGCCACATATAGCAGCAGTATATGAGGACATAACTCTATAAAATAGGATTTACAAATAATGCACATGAGGTTTGTAAAACGTTTGGGGACATAACTTGTAGCTGTCACTGATAGAAGTAGGTATTAAGGCTGCAGATTCCCTTTGTCGTGGGCCCCATTTTGTGCCATGTGGTTTCCAGTCTGCATTCTAAAACATGGTCAAAAACTAGAAGTTAATGTCTTGACACAAACACATTATCAGTTGTCTCCAACAGTGGTTCAGGAACTGGTAGCCCCAAATGGTATTTCCATAAACAAGTTTGCTTGAGATCTGCTCAAAAGACAGTGGTGTGACTGGACATTTTCCACCTCTCTACAACATAAAAACATGCAAAGCAATAAACATGTTTTAATACATACTTCTAAATTTAAAAACACATCTGTAGTTTTAGTTTCTTTTATTATGTGGATGACAAGGTGTACTTGAGTAGATACAGTCAGTGAAATTATGTCACCGTATTGACTGGGATAAAGTAATAGGAGGGAGGGGAAGAAAAGAAACAAGTCCACTTTCCAAATTCATGGCCTCACCCACCAGTAGTTTGGCCTGAATACATGGCCAATGGGGGAATGTTACAGTTAGGCTTATTGGCCATTAATCCGTGCTTCAGAGGGCCCAAAATCTTTCAAATGGTGTTAACAACTTTGACAAGACGTCATTTTTAGGGCTTCCAAGAGTTCTGTCGTTAAATCATGAAATGAAGGCTTAAAATGTCAACACAAACACCAACGTTCAAGAGTTTGACCTCTAGGGAGTGCCATTCCGTCAATTAGACCCAAATTGGGCTTTCTGGGTCATGGGGGCATGTTGATTGCCCTGATGCCAAAGGCAAAAACAACCTAAGCTCAGACTCAAAATAAAACAGGCCTATGGATCAACCTCCTGTGGCAAAAAAAGTAGACACGTGCTTTCGAATTCTTCACCAGGAGGACAACGAGGCTGTTTCTTCTTATACAGATAGACAAGTAGTAGGCTTAACTACACAGGTACGGTAAAAGCCCTATCCTCTGGAACCCCAAATCTTCTAGTTGATTTTGTCCTGGAAAATGTACAAGTTGTTGGTGGCTGCCACAGCTATCACGTTATCTTTGGGGTGCCAGGCAGTGTGGAGGATCTTCTTGTTGAAGTCTAGGCTGTCCACGCTGATTTCATCTTTCTTCCTTTTGCCACCGGTGGACACTTTGCGTGGTTTGAGGGTAGCCCGTGGTTTGCTGCTCTCCCGGGACGCCTCCAGTGTGATGTCCCGCCTGGTGTTGCGGTCGAACATTCGGAAGAAGTTGTTGTAGGAGCCGGTCATGATGGCACTAACGGACAAAAGGAAAATAAAACAGATTGTCAACACGTACTTGCCATAAAACCCACAATGTCACCAGTGATTGATGTATTGATTCTATAATCCAGGAACACTATCCCAAAAACTATAAAATACATGATAAAAGAAACTGCCCACAGGCCCGTAGCATGTGAAATGCAATCCTATGCTGGAGCAAAGATGCTTACCTGTCACTGCCATTCCAGCAGCACTCGAACTTGTCAAAGATGCAGTCATTTTCATACAGGGAGCAGAGTTTGCTGCGCAGGTATTCATGGACCTGAAACAAAAAGTATTATGTAACATAAATATTCACTTGAGCCTAATTTGTTCATTTCTATTTATATCATAAAAAGGCAAAAAACTGTAAAAGCTAACACAACACTTGGCCTGAATATTTCACTTGTATGTAGTAATCTTATTACAGTGAATTGCAGGCCAAGTCACAACCAATGAGACTGCTATTTGTTTAACCATTAATTACAAGGATCTGATCTGTCTGTGTATTTTGTATTTCATTACTAATTCACCATGGAAATGTTCATATAAGCCTGATGTGAATATTATGAATTGAAACTAAATTGGATAATAGGAAGACAAATATACATCTGCAGGTGAGGCGTAGACCTCTGCACAAAATATAGCGTAACTTCTCATTATGACTGTATTCTTTATGGAAAGTCCTGACATAGTGGAAATTGTGGACTGTAAAGATCCCAAAGACAAACACATGGTTAATAATTGAAGTCGTTACATAACAGAAGTGTGTTTATGCACCTGATACGTCTCCACTGGCCTGTTCTCCATGTTGAGGTCCCAAACTTTGACGGAGAGGTAGTCACGTGTCATCATATAGCGTCCGCTGTGACTGAACTTCACGTCCGAGATGGAGGAGATGATCTCAGAGAAAAAGGATCGGCTGCTTGGATCCTCAGGCTCCTCAAAGACTGACAAAAGAAACATTCTCACATTTGTTAATTCTAAAAATCAGGAGTTTGTTGAACTACAATCATTTAGAATAACAAAATCTTAACAAGAACATTACTGTGCAAAATGTATCAGGTCAAAAAGTGTCACAACCCTATGTTTTTTAACTACATGCCGTTTTTTCCACATACATTACAAAGACTATCAAAACAATGATCGATTAATTCTCCACTAGTAGACAAATTAATTGAATTTACATTGCGGCGCCACACTAAAGGTACTTACACTTTGAGTGCCTATCGCAGAGTGCCGCTGCTCGCATGTCACAGAGGCGGATGGTGCCTTTGCTACTGCTGTACACAAATACATTGCATTGGTGTGGATGGCACTCAGCAGCTGTGATTACTTCTGTCAGTTCCTCCATGTTGGCGGGCTTGATGTCTACAATATCTGGGAACACACTGTTAAGGAACTAGCAGTCTAATGTTTCAGGGTGATACAATACAGAGACAATTAGCCTTTAAGCCATAACATTTCTGCTTGCTGATGAAGAAAAAGGATACTAAAACTTCTGTCTGTGATTTCCAAGTGCCATAGATTTATTCTTAGGTCATCTGCGGAGAGGTACGTTTCGTGATCACTATTTACAGAAATGGAATTAATGTGATAGGTGTGCGCATTTGCAAAGATCCTCCGTGGGCTTGCTTCTACCATGAGATCCATTGGCATCAGTACTGGTACCTGAAACCCACAACATGCACCTTTTTAGATAGGATTTTAAAAGACATCTTCAAAAGCCATGATCAAAAATGAGAGCAGTCCTACATAAAATTAAACATACCCGTAAAGAGGTGATTCTAAAGGGGTCTCTGAGTCGTCCATCTTCATCTTTCAGGTTGTAACCTTCTGCTCGTTTATCTCTTTCACTTATCTTCCACAATTTGATAGTTTTATCTGACCAAAGACAAATAAAAAGGTTGTTCAATTTCTGATAAAAACCATATGATCAAAATTTATTAAAAAAAAGAAAAAAAGAGTAAGGTCTTACCATTTGTCGAAAGTAGAAAGTGAGCAGCATTTTGTTGGGGAAGCCATCTTATTTTATTTATTTTTTCCTCGATTTCTAAACTTTTCAAATAGTCAAATTCTGGCTCATGACTCTGAAAAGTGCTATAGACGTTGTACTCCCCGCGCAGGTGTGGACGATTCTTAGACTGAAAAAAAAAGAAGTGTGAAAATGTTAAGACAAAAAACATAAAACATCTGTCAGTGCACCGTTGATGAAGATGCTCGTCCATCGCTCCTTATGAACCGTACCTCCTGTTCATGTTGAAATATCACTACTCTGCCTCCTTTATCGCCAGTTGCAAGCAGTTCTCCAGAATAGTTGAATTCAACTGTTGAGATTATGTCAGCTGAAAATAGACACAATCATCAGTGAATCAGTCCCAATAGCTCAGCTCTCACATTGATAGTTCAGATCACAGCTAGAAGCAGTGCCAGCTGTGTTACACTGCAGACTCAATCTGAGGCTGAGACACCAGACACGGTCACAGCCAAGCACGTACAACCCATTTTTATATGAATGAATGAAAACAAGCATGATGTCACCCGACAATTTATGGACGCAGCACATTGACGTCATGGACACGGTCGCTCCCCTTTAATAGCTTAGCCACCACCTAGCATGTAGCTACCTAGCAACATGCAGTCATTAATTGGTGGGGGAAGGACGTTTGAGGTGCGGTTCCACAAACAGGCTTGCATTAATTACGATAGCTGCCCTACACATTGAGACCAGTTCGAGCACCTAGCTACCGTGCATCTTATACGAAGCCCACAGAGCAGCATCATTACACCGTTTTAGCCTAGCCGCCTAGCAGCTAATGTTAGCCACATACCTTCCGCAACATCTTCATCTATCGCTCCTTTCACTTGAGAGAAACACCACTGAAAATCATTTCCTCCTGCAACTCCTGTCAAATAGGAAAAAACACAACACAGCGTTAGTTTGTGAATCATAGGCGTATCTCGTAGAGATAATAAATGACCCGACAGTTTGACAACTAGCATCTTAGCTCGCAGATTCAGGCCATCACACACAGCAAGTGAGGTGGATCCTTCTCCTCCCTTCACAAGCAGCTTACCCGCCATTGCTTCATTTAGCAGCTCTTTGCTGTACACAGCTTCCAATATCTAATCAACCCAAACGCGGCTCGCTCAGAGAAACAGATAGCATCCACAATCAGTGTGAAGACTCGGGCTCCAGATCTGTCAAGACAAACGGAAATTATCCGTGATTTTTTTTTCTTGCAAAATGGCGCACAGTACATGGAGAAATGACGTCATGCACACATGCCACATCCTGGCTCCATCCATCCCCGAGCATCATGTAGGTAAATGTGCAATTAGTATGTGTTTTTTAAAATGTATTTTCCATGCACTCAATTGTATTTCATGACAACATAAAAGAAGATTTAAGAGCCGCTTCCTGCCATGTTTTAAAATGCATACAACATGTTCTGCATTGCATAATACATTTGTGTCTGTTAGCCAAGGCCATGATTTATTCCACATAAAAAGTTAAATTATCTTGTTAAAATCCTTACAATTATTTCTAGTTCTCCTTCCTCATTAAAGATTACACAAACAATAAATATGCAAATATTGAAGCTACTCTTCACACATGTTTTAAGCAGGGTTGTGAAGGTTAATTTGATTAAAGTAATATAACTTATTACATTTGATCACTTTTTGATTACTTTTCTAATTTTCTAACAAATGTTTTCCACTGTTAGGGTGTGTAGGCTACCCATTAAGCCCACCAAAATCTAAGTTCAGGTGGATACTGACATGATTTGTAAGGGAGATAATTTCTTATAAAGCAAGATTTATCTCTCGTTTGAAAATGTATTCATTAGTTCATGTAGATTTTGGAATATAAAGATATTTTATGAATAAAGTCCAAAGTCTGGCATGGGCTTAATTACTGTGACACCATTTAAGCCCATGTTATGATGCATTTATGAAATATAAAATGTTGTTTTCAAAGAATTAAAAACAGCAATACATGTATCTGATAAAATAAAAAGTCACTAGTTACTTTTTATTTACTGTAATTTAAATACACATTGTTTCTCAGTAACTGTAATGGATTACAGTTACATTGACTTTATAATTAAATTACTTAACGCTGTTTCATGTTACTAGTTACTCCCCAATACATTTTTTCACAAAATGTTCAATTACCTAGTAAGAAATTCCTCAAATGGCATCCACTCCATTTCCCTCTTTAAAAAATACAGAATCTATGAATTTGCTAAGGCCTATTTTTATTTTTTTTAACTCCCACTCCATTCTTATTGTTGTTGTATATTGGAGACTTCATATATCCTCATACGGTCATACCAATTGTGTAAGCTGAATATTGGACCAGGATTGGCTTACGAACATAATTTGTCAGGTCACAAATTATGCTTCTAAGCCCACCCCTAAAATTGGGTTTTCAATGAGCACAGAGAAACTTTCAACTTTCAGCAGATGAATATGAAAAGCATCTTTCTAGTGTCAAACTTATACATCATTCATCATTCTACATAGTGAAACTCAAACATCCAACTGTAGGAACAAGAGGAAAAGCACATCATTGAGTGGAGGAAGACTTTGAATTCAGCTGGGACAAATGACATTTTCACACCAGGATAGGCAATGTTCATTTCAATTGTAGCAAACTGATTTAAATAGACAGCCGTGCAGCATCAACATTCTTTTCTTTTCTTGAGTGTATGTTATAATTGTAATTTTAATAAGTAATTGCCAATGTTCTTGCAGAGATACAAGTAAGACAAATAGATGGTTATTTACAAATACTTTTTATGATACAAATGTTTTTCTTGTTTGTTTATTTAAACTCAAAATTGACACCTTACAAGTTCTCTTGCTTGTATTGCATGGTCAATGGGTGACATCTAGTGGAGAAATGATGAAACTTCAGTTGGTTTGTGTTGGGTACCGCACTGTACAGTTTGTTGCACCTCTAACAATAAAAAATATGAATTGAAATACTTTAGTAATTTTCAGCCCTATTTCACAAACCACAAAACAAGGCCTTTTTATTTTTTCAGACCTTCATAACTTCTTGGTTTGTAGCTGCCTGACTAATTAATCAATTCAAACACACACAATAGTAAAATTAAAAAGCAAAATTGCAGCATCAGAGTTTTTTTATTTATTTTTGAGCTGTGAGAATCAGAAATCAGGTGACAAGGTCATGGTTTTTGTAACCATAACCCTGATCTCTTCAGCACTTAATGTAGTCCTACAGCATATAGCTGACACACAGATGTCTTACATATGAATAATAATTTAATAACTATAATAAGATCTGTGTGATTTGGTCAAACGTATTGCCTCTACATTTGGTGTGCCCCAAACCCCATGGATGTTCATCAACAACATTTTGAAGGTATCATGGTGGCATTGGTGGCCATAGTTTAGACTCCTTAAAGTGTCTTTAAAGTGCTGTTTAAAAAGCTCTCACCACCTGCCTATATTAGCTTCCCGACTGACCTGTGTGTTTGTGTGTCTTAGGAACAAATATTCAATTTCTGCATTGCACAATGTCGTAAAAGAGAAAAAAAAGTCAGCACACCATTGCTCCCAATGCAGATGTTGGTTACATTACATGTCTAAATAGCACTTTCAAGCATCTTTTATTTGGTTTAAGAGCCCCACATTAATTTCAGTACTAAAGCAGTTCTTTGAGTAGATTTTCTTTTAATTTTCAGAATGCAAACTATAAATTAAATTTGGTTCACCTTTCATTATTACTTTAAGTGTTTTTTCTTCTCATTCCTTCAGTTGGATGTTTGATCTTCACTGCACAGAAGGATTTGTGCATGAGTTTGATGCGAGAAGCCTCACATTCACATTGATCTGCTGAAGAGGGAGTTTCTCTGTGCTCTCCTTAAATCTGAGTTAAAGGAAGGATTTGTGAAACTCATTTAGAAGCCAATCATGGTTTAATATGTAACATCTGTGATTTGCAAACTTGAATTCACAGAAGTTAAACTTTTAAAATAAAATATAAGATTCTGTGATTTTAGAAGTGGTAGAAAGAGTAGATGTCATTTGAAAAATGTCTTGCTAGGTAATTGAATGTTTTTCTCGAAAAATCGAGGCAGACACAAATGATTATTCAGGCAAGGTATTTTTATATGTCTTAAAACATGTCTGAAGGGAATCTATGGAAAATTCAGTCCGTCAACCAGTCAATATCATGCTAGACTATCAGTAATTTTTGTCCAAGGCGGTATTGTTTTCTTCAAATAGATATTTCATTAGGGAACAAACTTTTCATATGTTCTTCTCAGAATCAGTCAAAAGTATGATATCTCTTTTTTTGTGTGCATATGCTCAAAATCACAGGACTAAATATATAGATACAATTTTATGTCAGTGCTGTGGTGGTTGTTTTTATTTTAGGCTTATTTTTCTGTAAACAGCACTCTGATGGGTGGGAGTTGTCAAGAATTGGGAGGAGAAAGATAGCCCATAGGGGCTGATTGTGCAATAAAAAAAGTCACATTCCAAAAAATAAGAAAAAATGGCAAATGTTGATGAAGTGTTGGAATATGTGATATCTGGGCCACATTTCAGTGGAAAAAATAGGATACCAAGAGAGATGCCTTCATATTCGTATTTTACTCTTTATCTTAAAATGGACAAAAAATCATCAAAATGTTTGTTTTTTAACCAAATGTTATTGGTCGTAAGTGTTTTGATGACAGTTAATCACCTGCACTGACTCCGATGAACTGTGAACATGTACTGTACCTACTACTGTACCTAGTAGTGGGTAGTAGTAATAATATTGTGCCCACAGTGTTTTTGAGCTTTATTTGTTTTCTGTATCTGCAGACTGTCCTGAAGGTGGCAAGTGAATTAACAGGGACGCCCCCTGAAAGACCTGGACTAAATCTCACCAAAACCTTCTTCACAGTATTCCCGACCTGCACATCCCTCTCATCACTCACACAGAATCCCTTGGGAAGAAGTTGAGCAAAGGCCTGGAGGTTAGTATTGTCTGTGTGTAGATATATCTATCTATCTATATATATATATATATATATATATATATATATATATATATATATATATATATATATATATGTGTATACACACACACACACACACACACACACACACACACATATGTATACACACACACACACACACACATATATATATATATCATATTAATTAAAAGTATATGGTGCACCAGTGTAGTTGTAAAGCAATTATTATTTTAGGAACCGCTTGAACCTCTAAACATCCATGACTTGTATACGAGGAGCCCTGTGTAGTTATACACAGCACCAAATGGGTTTGCAATGTTCTTTTTAAAAAGAAACTTTGATAGCTTGTGTCTAATGAGGCAGTATTTGTATTATTTGCAGGATACAGCAAGTACAAACACGTGATTTCAGCGTATTAAATACAACTTTGTTGTGTAGGCATGTGTAGTGTATACTATACTAATGGGCTAATCAGAGTAAAAAATATGAAATACACCATTAAAACTTTTGTTTTTGAATTTTACATGCATTCTAAAATGCATCTTTTGTAAAAGCCTAATTAAAGCTGTCTTATACTGAACATTATACTTATAAATTAGAGTGAAGAAATTTGCTGTCTTGACTAATAGTGCACATATTAAAAACAAAAGAAACTCTTTGTATTCACCACAGTGTGAAGGAGAAACATTTGACTCCAGCCTAATTTGTGATTTAATAAACAGCACAGCTTAATTGCTGTGTACATTGTATGTTTCACACAAGTTCAGTGTTGTGGCAGTGACTGTTTGTGCGTGTGTGTGTGTGCGTGCGTGCGTGCGTGTGTGTGTGTGTGTGTGCTGCCGTGCCGTAGCTTCATCAGGTATAAGGAGAGGTGTTGACTTTATTCCGAGCCTCCAGTAACACCACTGACTCTGATAGTTCCCCATCCCTGTGGGAATTCATTATAAGACAGCTAGAGGCTGCTTGTGGATGGTTACTGTGCTGCCCGTATGTTAACTTGTCGCTATCGCGCAAGGCAAACATGTGGTGCAGCTGCTTTCTCTGGCTGTGGGCAACCTGGAGAGATTGATTGGTGAGCCTTCTGTTTTATCCAGGATCAGGGCCACATTCAGTAGACATGGTGCCTCCGGAGAAGCAGCCATTTTCCCCAGAAAATATGGCTCATTACCAGCACAGACAAAATGAAGGTATATTGACTTTTTAACATCTTACAACATACCTATTCCTGAGCCATTTAACAACATGCGTTTGCGCTATCCTGGAAATCTTTACTTCATTGTATTGTCATGTAACTGAATACAAAAACACATCTGATTTTAACATGAGCTCATAATGTTCAAGTTTCTTTTGACAAAAACAAACACTCCTATTGTCTTCATCTATTTCAGTTTTCACACAGAGGCATGCACGTAAACATACACATGCATTTGTACACCGCACACACAAACATACCCTTCCCCCATATTTGGTTCATCAGACAGTTTTTAACACAAACCATTGGCCAGTGGATGTGTCTGTTCTGCTCAGGGGCATAAGCTCTGTCCAGACCCTCAGTCTTTACTCTCTCTCTCTCTCTCTCTCTCTCACACACACACACACTCACTCACTCACTCACTCTCTCTCACGCACACACTCACTCACACACACACACACACACACACACACACACACACACACACTCACTCACTCACTCACACACACACACACACACACTCACACACACACACACACACACACACACACACACACACACACACACACACACACACACACACAGACCCTCACACACAAAAAGCAAAGACAAACACAATCAATTATTCAAGACTCTTGTTTTGGCTCATGTGTTTTTTTTTCTTATTATTTCTGTTCTGTTGTTTCTATAGCGTCCTCTGGCAAGCTAACAGCTTGGAGGCCCGATGAGTGAGATATGAGGCCTGATGACTTCAGGTCTCACAGTGTATGTCTTTGTAATTTAGATGGCACCGTATAATTTGCATGCACAGCCTACAACATTGTCTCATTGTCTGAAAAAGATTATCCTTGCGGCTCTCCACAACTGAGGGTCGTCACAGACCTGGCTTGCGAAGACATGCCTTTGTCTCCTCCATTATTTCCCCCATGAGTGGAAATTTTCAGTGTGGTCATTCAGAGTTAAAGCCCACACTGAGACACACGAGATGTGTAATATTACACTTGATTTACTTATTTACTATTTATTTTTCAGTTGTACCTCTTTGTCAAGGCTCCACACCAACACATCTATAACATGTAGTGTATATTTTACATACAGGGACCATCATTCTTCAGTGTGCAAATTTGTGCACTAGATGGCACTATGGCACTTATTATTCAAGGCCAATAGATGATTTCCAGTTTGGAGAATAAGTGTGAGCTGCTGACACAAGTGATTATCACAAAATGCTTGTTTTCCCCGTGCTGAAACCATGTTATAAATATCAAGAATTCAATATTCAGTTATATTCATTAATTAAATGACTGTGTTGACTTTTAATCAAAAAGCACTTTTCTGACTTGGACTGCAAAAAGTGAAGTCTATATGAAAATACTGAATTGGAATAGTGCAGATTACTTAAGTTTTCTCAAGTATACTTTGAGTGGAGATTTTTTAAAGGCTCAAGTGAACATCAAACAAAATATACTCTCTCAAATCAATGAAAGCAGAAAAGAATCACATGGAGGAGAAATATTATACGTGAATCCTTGCAGCAATGATGTCCTTGTAACAGATCATATTGTAAATAAGATGGGTTAAATTGCACTTGTAGCTTCCCTTCAAACAGTCAGGCTATTCTCTCGGGGGGACAAGAGAGTGCTGCAGACTCTTCCTCTAATAACGCTAGACAATGAGATCCCAGCTCATAACATAGGCCTCCACTATATAGAACAAGTATTGGGGGCTTAGCAGCTAATAAAGTGGCAAGTCTTCAAATCCATGTCAGAAGAGCAGAGTGCCACAGGGACCTTTCATAACACTTGTATGTGCAGGTTCAACTGCAGTGTAAAGGTTACACATCCACATTGTACTATGAGTTGCCTTAAGCCCCACAAATTTCAAGGCTGTGTTTCTTATTTAAAGAAGCAGAACTGAATAATTCTTCATCTCTCCGAAAGATGACAGGCAAAGACTAGAGTGTGGAATGAATGTTTTAGATGCAATGTAAAAAAAACTACTGTGTATCCTCTTTTCTATTAAGTGTGCATAAAACAGTGAGAAAATGTAAATCTCTCCCCTTGAATTTAATTTGATTTTGATTTTGTTTTATATCTGATAAGCTTGTTTTACCACAGACTTTGCAACAGTCATTTTATTTTTCAAAATGAGCTGAATTTATGATACATGTCAGTTTTTGTTAATTGAATTATGCTACAGTTTGAGTTCACAAAACACCAGTCTCAGTAATTAGCCTTGATTGCTTGGTCTGTGTTTCATAAATGGTCTCTCCCGCTTTCTCTCTAGTGAACCTGTCCTTCACTTGAGCACGGACACTCCTCCAGCATTTCCACCCACTTTGTTTGTGAGTCTTTGATCCACAGTATTCCAGTTAAAGTTACACCCATGTGCTGCAAGTTGAAACTTTCAGCATTGTTGCTCAGGGGAACCTTATACCCGTGGCGCCTTCTGCTTTTGTCCTTCCCTTTAGCAACAGAACTCTCCTATGGTCCCGGACAAAAGACTACTCACGACACCATTTTATGATCTCTGTGATGATACCGTTTCCTTCTCCTGCTGGCATGTTACCTCGGTCTGCTCATCTTGTCCAAAATGTTACCGTCAAAAAAAAACATCATTAAAGGTTCTCTCTTGAGACAATTGTTGATTTGGAGCAAAGGACCTTTATCCTGAACTGTATTTTAACTGCAAACACAAAAACTCATTTAAATCAGTTCTCATACAGACTTTTGACTTTTTTCTATATGGTGCATAATAACATAAAAGTGTAAGAACATATGTCATCAGGTTGATAATTGAATCATAAAAACTAAATTATAATTTGTTTTTTTCCAATTATATAGATGTGCACAATCAGCTGGACTACACTTGTAACACTCATTGTGTACAGTGGATGATTGTGTTTGTGCATGAAGTGCATATTTGCATGTTAATTTGCCTGCATGTTAAATCTAATTGAAGTAACATTTAAAAAAAAACTGTTTTCTAAAACAACAGTATAATTTGGTGTGTAAAACACTTACAGGCAAGAACAACAAATACAGTATATTAAAGTAGAGTGTAGAGTGGTGCAATGTCTTGCCTCTCCAGTCTGTCTAATCACTATGTGAGTGAAACATTCATGGTACACTAGATCAGTTCAATTTTTAATTTCTCAACAAAGACTACATGATGGAACAGATGCTCAAACTTTGTATGTTTCTCGGGAGAGCAAAACTCACTTTAATGGAAGCTATTGGGTACAGAGATTCTCATTGTGTACAAGCCTCATGTTGACTTCTTTAGGCTCCTCACCTATGCACTAAACGTACAGTCGTGGATAAAAAGATGTTCAAACATACAGTGTGTGCATTGTGAGTCAGTGCTCAAACCATGGACTGAATACATCAATTGTTTACATCCAGGGGCACTGAAAACTCAAGTGTGGAACCACATTAGTGATGCACCAAGGTTGCCCTTTGCCTCCATGTCACATTTCAAGTGAAAATTTGACTTGGCATGTTTACATAGGATTTCTTCATCTCCTTTTTAAACCCCTATGGGCAAGCTGAAGGTGAGGGGAACTAAGATTATTATCCCCCATTTCTCTGTGGAGCTTTTCTTTATGCACACCCTCACAGATGTCGACATTTGGTTAGGCGGTGTACATAGAAGCCCCAGATTATCTAGCGCTTCAGGAAGTCTGTTTAGCTAAAGTTAGGAGTGGTTACTTTCCTGCACCTTCCTAATGTGCCCTTGTGTTTTGTAACCTGGGGACCCCAGCGCTTAGTCATACATCTGGGTTAAAGAGTGAATAAAATTAAATTATTGGTGATTGAATATTGCTGTCCTTTCAAAAACCATAGGTCCTGTAGTTGTAATGATGTTCACATCAATAGGCCCCACTTGTGCAGACACAGACCTAGTCACAGGAAACGTAACAGATGGTGTACTATATGTCATAATGCTCTAAAATCCAACAGGAATTGACAATTGAAATCCCACCCTGGAGTTTGCCTCTTTTAGCTTTGGCATAATCTTCTCAGGATTTCAATTGCAAAGTCAAAGAGAATAGTCTAGCACATGGGGACTAGTTATCTGGGGCAAATGCGGTCTAAGGTTGACAATGCAAAGGCTATGTTTATGTGCATCACACTTGCTATACTGAATGTTTCCCAGAGTGCAAGAACATCCTCCCCTGAATTCTATTCCTCTTCCCACGTCCCAGCGCTGCCGTGGAAAGTAGGCCAAGTGAGCACCAGGGCGTTGCTTTTTTAAGATGATCAGTTTGTCAGTGTGTTTTTGTGTGTGCTCAGGACGGCTATTCATGTGGCTTGACTCTGTAGAACAAAGACCAGCATTATACAATTTGCAGCACTTCCAATAGCAAGGAAGAGGGGAGAGGTTGGAAAATAGGGACAGGACAAGTGCGGATGAAACAAAGACAAAATCTGGCTTGTACTCTAATTCATTTACTTCCTCTCTTTTCCACCTCTTTGTTGCAGCAAAAAGGTCCCCTGCCAGTAACACTCCTCTGCAGGATCATACTGTACTCTGGCTGGCATGGATTATTTTTAGCTATTGCTGTGCAGCTTTCACCTTGACTCTCTCTGTCTTGACATCATAATTAACATTTCTGTTAATAGTAACATAGTTCAATATTAATAAGGATCTCTGACTAAAATCAAAATTCAGTAGTGGGGTGTTAATGAATTGTTCAGCATTGCTGATATACAGTGTGAAACACATTGTTAATCACCATCTCTGTAATGATGGTATCCTTCATGTAGAAGTCAAATTTGAGTTATTGCTGCAACATGTTGAAAATATACATTTGGGTGTGAGTGACTGTAGAATTATTTGGCTCCTGCAGGTGTGGGCCAGTATCACTAAAGGCTGGCAATAGCTTCATCCCAGAGGTCAGCGGGCAAATTAAAGTTCTCATGAGTGCTGAGGCAAAGGCTGCAGCTTGTTTGGTCATGCACACAGCACATGCGCTCTAAAACACACACAGACACACACAAGGTTAAAGCTGATGCCTCCCGTTTTGGAGGCCACATTGCCCGATGCAACATGTGCCCTTATCATACTTACTGATGAGATATTTAAATGGCCTTTTAAAGTCAGATTTTTACTTTTTTTCCTGAGTGGCACAGTCCGTTTGGCATTAAATTATAAGTTAATATGTTCCGATTTAGGGCTGAATAATCAAATTTTCCTCACTGCCATCAACGCCACTGAGAAATGTGTGTCGGCGTGATAACTTTTTTTTTTTTTTTTTTTTTTTTAAATAAAGAATTTCAGATAGGTCCACAAAACAGTGATGGACACAATGAAGCCGGGGCTGCATGAGAGCGATGGTATCCTGGGTATTTGGTCATGTGTATTTTGGTCTAAATTTCCAGGGGATATTTTAGATGTTAATAGCCCTGAAGTGGTCTCGGTTTCTTATTTAATTTCTCTCGCCTTCTTTAAATGTAATTCGCCCACAGACTGCGCCGCGAGGCTCTAAACCGCGCAGAAACTCTCTCATCATTTCCACAGCAGAATGGAAATGCAAATTGTGCGCACGGGCAATGCCCTTGACAGAACTCACCACTGCACACAATTAACATGAGCACGCTGACAGAAGTTAGTGACGAAATGTGAGGTCACACCAGCTGTGTGTCTGACACTAATATGGTTGTGTTGATTGTCAGGCAATCCTACATGAAACGAATTCAAAAAGATAGTGGACTGTCCAATAATGAATAATAATAACAATAATAAAATTCCATCTTATGCCGTAAATTAAATCAAATTCATCGCACATGGAAAACAATGACGCGCTCTGCTCTCCACTAACCCTCAGCTTCACAATTATGCATTTTGTTTTATTTCATTTGATCTTTTATTGGACGAAGGGTAGCAAATATTTTAGAGTTTTCTTACCAAATGTTATTGCGAGAATGATTGGGAAATAATTTGGCCTGCACAAAAACAACCATTTTTGGACTCCCGGGGGGTTTACTGGGGGAGGGAGGGTTGGAGGGGGGGTTAGATAAACCTATGTTGAGATTTAGCTATCTTGTCACAGAAGAACACAGCTGCCTCATATCGACACAATGATCTCAAGTGTAACCAACGAGGGGCGCTGTCCGTCTATCAGCCATAACTACTTGACACGAACAGCCTACATGATTGATCTCGCCACTCTTGGCAATTTGTTTTTACCCCTATAATTAAAAATAACGCGTAAACTGCATTTTAATATGATGTTTGGATTTGTCACATCAAATTTCCGACGTGCGTTTGTGCCAAACATTAAATATCTTCTGGAAACAAAGTTTGCACGGAAGCGTTCATTGTAAATTAAAAGATAATGTCGATTCATGAATTTTTCTAATTTAATTCTCCAAATTAAAAAAAACTCTATTAATGTTTCATTTTTATCACTAATGAGAAAAAATGTCTGTACACAAATGTAGATTTAAGCTGTTAAAAAAAATAAATCTACAAGTGACAGAAATGTTGAAATAAAGGCTACAGGCCTACATCTCCAACTACATTTGTTTTGCGTAAAAGCTTGCACATGTCCCAAGAACATGAATAAATCATGCATATTCCAACATATTTTAAAGTCCCACCATGTTAAACTAAATAGTATGGGTCTAAACAATAGAAAAAAATGAATAAACAATGTGAGATGCGTTGCTGTAAACAAACATCATGTGGGCCGATTGCTTATTTGTGGCTCATATAGAATTTGGACTGGTGCGTAACTGTAGGCGTGATTAATAATTAATCGAAAAAAGACCACTTTAAAACGACCCCTGTGTTAAAGCCATGAGCGAACTTGCCTGGTGGGTGCTAATAAGATTTATTTTTTTCCTCCTTTTGCCTATCAATCCATTAGGAAACAATGCAGGTGAGCACAGTGAAAAGTGTTGTCCCAATAAAGTGCATCGATGGACAGCTGGGCAGCGGCCGGCTGATTGACTTTGCCTTGACATCTGGGAGGCCCGCTGGCCCCTGGCACGCGTATAGGCTGATGTCGCCATTTACATGCAAATTTAAGGAGATCATGAGGGCCTCGCCCCGTAAATTCACACACAAAAAAGAAGACGTCACCCTCAATACGGAGGAGGCTCATCCCGTCGAGACGGGAGGTCTTCGAAGTCACCATGTACATTTTTATTGGGAGCCACGCGTCCCGAGGAGTTAGGTTTTATATCAATGGTCAGGATCCAAATCTTTGGGGGTTCATTCATTGAGACCACTGAATGGAAGAATGAGATATCAGGCTCCCGTGTCATCAACTGGTCATTTAGACGAGCATTCAGCCTGGCTCAATGCGGCCAAGATGCTGCACTTGTTTCTCTACTTGTCACCCATCACTTACCTCCTGTGTGCTGTTGAGAAACAGGCTTTTTTCTTTTTGGGGGTGGGGGTGGGGTAGGGTGGGGTGATTCTGCGCTTGGGCAAAGTTTGCACACATGCAGTCACTACATTTCCTTTATTTTGATGTGTGCTGTATATGATATTTATTTTATTTTTGATCATTACTAACATTTTCACCTAATGATGGAGAGCGCATTTTCCACGGTGTAAGCCCACCACGCAGATGATCCCACAGAATGAGCTGAGACGGATTCAGGCTCCGCGCCTCAGTGTGTGGAGCAGCTGACTCCCTCTCTCCACGTCCAGATGGCTCCTGCACACAGATTTGCATTCATTTTCCTCTAATATCTTCTGAAATAGCGGGGCAGCTGCATTTGTTGTCAAATACGGTTTAAAACTCCCTTTCAGGACAGCATCGTTACCTACGTGACGGGTGTGGAGATCCATTTTCCCTCTCCAGTCAACAGTATCAGATCTAAGAGGATTTGTCTCAAAGTCTCCTAATTTGATAATCAGATTTAAATCGCCTTGGTGCGTGTAATCAGGGGTTAAGTTCTAATAAGCGACTTGAAACTGTGCAAAAAAGCACAGTGAGTTCTGTGCAAAAAAGATATTTGCAATCTCAGTAGAACAGACAAAACATTTATACACAATGCGTCTCGGTTTGTTTCATGTAAGAGAAAAAAAGATAAAATTTTAACAAAGAGGTCTCCTTTGAGTTCTCCTTGATATTTTTTTCCACAAATTGAAACTTTGATTCCTCTTAAATAATATAAAAGGTAAAAAATCCACACCCTCATTTTGTGACTGGGCAATTTGGCAATAGATTGTGTAGAGGTGAAAGCAACAGCTTATAATTCACTTATCTTTGGCAGCAGCTATTAACCCTCAGCACCAGCTAGATAGATTGCTCAGGATATAGCACACATCTCTCTTCCTCGCACCCTCCCCTCTCTCTCCCTCCATCCTCTCCTCCTTTTCACCACTAATGAACCGAATTGCATGCTTGCCCCTCTCGGACAGAGTCGGACATGTAGGCAGTTGTCTCTTTAAAAAATGATTAAGATGTTTCTGATTATAACTGATTTTTACGGGATGTGCGTGAAATAAAGAAGACACAGGACCATGGATTTCCTGAAGTTTGTTTTAATGTCATGAGACAGTGTGGCTCTGATTATTTTAGCCCATTGAAAGAGGTCACAAGATCTGACTTTATCTTCCGCAAATGGCACAGCGTTGTGATTTTTTATGACATAAATAATATGGATGCTGAACAACTCTGTCTGATTTTTAAACTTTGCTCATACTTTATGTTTACCGTGATAAATAAAATAAATTATCTGCTTTACGACACACAGCCAAGCAGAAAAAAAATCAATAAAACTTCATTTAAATGAATACATTCATAATCATGTCTGATTCTCTGAAATCTGTTATATTAATTACATTTTAATTACAATAAAAATAACCCGCAGCCGTAGAGTTAAAAAAAAAATCACAATCAAAATATATGCCAGTTATATGAAGACACATGATCTGCCATTAATGAAATATGATTTATGGCCTGTATTCATATAGAGATGCTTTCGATCGCTGCATTACTGAACTAACCATCTCATCAAGTCAATTTGTAATAATCATAATGAAATTTAAACGAATAACAATATCAAATACTATTCATCCTAAACTTATATAATTAAACCTTTCACGGAAATTGCATCATTAGGCCGGCTAAAATTAATAAGCTCCGAGATAAAGCTGAACTCTGAGTTATTATTATAAGTATGTATTATTATTATTATTTTTTTTTCTCCTCATTATGTGTGATGGTTACACCCGGATGAATTTTCCATATCATTAAAAAAATCAAACTCACCACATATAGGGGCCTAAGCAAGAGGAAAAGTGGAGCGAGTGAGTGTTCTCAGGCTGATGCACTACAGGGCTGCAGCCGTACAGTGGAGCGCCACTGCTCGACAGGAACCGTCAGAGCTCCATATATGGTCATAACCACGCCCCTTCAGCGTCATATTCTGACAGCGCCTCTCCCGTGGGTTTAGAGTTTTGGCTCCCGGGAAAGATTTCAGTCCTCGGGGAAAGAGGGCTTAGTTTTGCATGTTCCCATCCATCCTGCACGACGCGAAAGGGCCCCTTATCCACCTCTCCTGTGTACTAGGAACACCTCCACTGGTGATCAGCCTTTGCCGGTGTTTGTCTTGTGGAGAAGCAGCAGCACCTTTTTACAGGAGTGGGTTTTTTATTCAACAAGAAGTCCTGAAGGTTTTGGATGCGGTGCTTCAGGGATGTGGGCACTTTGAGAGCAGCATCACCCACAAACACAAACAACTGCCATCGATTTTTCTGTGAATAGCACACAAAAAAAAGAGAGAAAAAAAAGAAAAAACAAAGAGGAACAATAGCAACACAAAAAAATCTTGTCTATTGAACAATTCACTTTTCCAGTCTGTGGATACCGCTCTAACTAAGTACAGCACTTTGAGAATTGTTCACATCGGACGGACTGAAGAGGGAGGCAAGACCTGTGGACCGGGTTTTCCCTCGCAAGCCTGAATCGGCTGTCGCTACTTATCCCGTGAAAAAAAACCAACAACCCTGAAGGATAACACGCTTGGACGTTTATTTCCCTAATTTCGCAGGAGGCTCTTTTTCACGCAAATTGTCCTAAATGTTTGGGATTCAGGAAACTATACCGCGGGGTGGGACGACGATGAAGGAGGAACCGCTGGGTGGACTGAACTCGGTCCGCTCCTGGATGCACACAGCTGGGGTGGTGGATGCAAACACAGCCGCCCAAAGGTACGCATGCCAAAAGCATCTGATTTTTCTCACGCATTCCCTCCTCATCATATCGACCCCTCAATCCCCTGAATACTCTGTATCAATTACGGTCTCCCAATAAATGCCCCCCCTTCGGCTTTCCCTTCTTTCATTACATCAGATTACCCATTATTGTGACAAATCAAGAAATCTCCCCCGTTCTCAGGCGTGCTTCTGCATCTCCAATGTTTTCCATCAGCTTCTCCATCATCTAGTATCCCCGGTGTCCGGTGCTTAACCGAGATGGTCTCTTGTTTTCTCCCCGCAGCGGTGTCGGCTTGGCACGGGCACATTATGAAAAGCAGCCCCCTTCCAACCTCAGAAAATCCAATTTTTTCCATTTCGTCCTGGCGCTGTATGACAGACAGGGTCAGCCCGTGGAGATCGAAAGGACAGCTTTTGTGGACTTTGTGGAGAAAGAAAAAGTAAGCAGCGTATTTTAGAAATACACGCACCCCTGTACATAATCAGCATCGAAATTATGTTCTGTGAAATGGCAATGGGTTACTAAGGGGAAGCCACGTGTAATATTGATTTTTGGAAAAACTCAATTCGTTGATGACAGACAGTCGTTTTTAAGAACTAAAGCTGTTTCTCTTCTTTTGTACAGAAACTATATAAATACACATATATATATATTTCCAACACAGAGACATGTGGCAATGATAGGCGTGTGTTTTGTTAATACTGATTTTTCACAAACTGTTGTCTCCTGCAGGAACCAACCAGTGAAAAAACTAACAATGGGATACATTACAAACTACAGTTATTGTACAGCAATGGTGAGTTCAACTATTTATTTTTCTTCTGCAAACATGTGCAAATATATCAAACACAAGTTGGTCTGCATGCATAAAACTAATGATGGCAATAATAATAAATAGTCCATATTGTAATTTTATAAATGCAATCAGAGTCTAAACTCTTTATATTTTTATGGCATGCACTTAACTTTTTTTTCTATATATTTTATTTTGCTGGATTTCTTTTTTTTTTTAAATTTAAAGCCAACAGTTCCTTAAATTTCACAAGTGCTCCTCTTTCTCTCTCCCCAGGTGTCAGAACAGAACAGGATCTTTACATACGGTTAATCGATTCCATGACGAAGCAGGTAAGCTGCTGTTACACTTGTTTTTACGCACAGTCTAACTCAGCTCATATCTCATAACAAAAAAAAAAGAAAAGAAAAGGAAATAAAAAAAGAAAAGAAAAAACCTTAACACGCCGTGCAAATTGTCACCCCTGAGATATGCACCAAAAAAGAAAAAAAAAATCTGTTCACAAAATGCAGTTGTGGCACAAAATAAAATCATATTACCGGTGTAACAAGAAGAGACAGCTTCCATCTTGACTGTTTACGTTTGGCCATATCATATTGCAAGACTCTAAAGTCAATTTTACTCAGCCAGAGTTGAGCTTTTTTGCAGGCTCAGTTTGTCCAGCATTAAAATTTAAACACGACGTCTGCTCCATATGATCTGATTTGACTCTCCTGCAAAGAGTCAGAGGTGAAACACATTTTTAAAAATTTGCATTAAGTATTATATTAATAAACATAAATATTAATATTTTTGCGGAGGTGCGGTTCATTCATCTTCCTCACATATATTTTGAGTGACTTTTGACCTATGAAGCCCCTGCGCGCAAAATTATTAAACCCTCACATACATTTTTATCCAAACGCACAGGTTTCTAAACTTAATTATAATTAGGGAAATAAAACCAGGCACCGTTATTTCAGCTCTCCACCTCATGTTTTGTTATTAAACGGAGGATTTAGGTGGAGCCTTCTGAATAGAGCCGTGAAGCCTGGGCCACTGGTCACAGACAACATTCCTGTGCGAATGATCCGAGTCAATGACGCAGAACAAGCAATTTATGGATTTCTGTTTCTACAGCTGCAAATAGCGACATAAATCAAACCAATATAGATAATCGCCGGCTTCCCAGAAAAAACAGAAAAAGAAGAAAGAAAAAAAAAACATCAGGTCAAGTAGGACAGCTTTTAAAAAGCGAGAGAGTGATGCGACCTGGTTCAGATATGTCACTTTTTCAAAGTCACACTGTCATATTGGCCTGAAGCGTGCCAGGAAAAAAAACAAAAAAACAAGATTGGATTAATTGATGGCAGAAAATACATATAATTCAGATTTTTAATTGTATTTTATTGTTATTGTTGTTGTTTTTGTTCTTTAAAAAAAAAAGTCAATAATGTTGTGCTTTGCTTGCGTTTGCACTTGGTGCCGGTTCAGTATGAGGGAGTAAAGTGTCTATCCTTAGAAATGGAAGAAGGAGGGAGGGATCGAGGAGGGAGAGAAGAGCGGCAGAACTGATAGCTCCACGCCATCTGTTTCAGCCAATGCTCAAAAATTACCCAACCGTACCGCCAGACACCGCTTTTTATCCACAGAAAGATCATTGTTAGCGGCTCAAAATAAACAACAGATTGCCCATTAACACTTTCCCCCAAATATCCCCAGATTATAAGCATATTGATGACACTTCTATTGGATCTCTCCTTATGAAAATCTCTTTCTGTGTCTGTCTGTCTGAGCCCCAGGATATTATCTAGATTAATACATAAAATACAATTCATTATTGTTATTATATTATCATTACCAGTAATTTTTTTCATTATATTTTTTCATTAGCTGCCACAAAAAATATTGTTGCAATTATTATTAGCAATAGTTATTTTTGTAATTGTTTTTTTTTGTGTAGATGTCTTTGATATTGATATTAATTAATATAATTTATACTGGGGGATTGCTTTGATTATTTTAACCATGTTTCTTACCTAACCTTTGCACTCCTCTAATATATTCTGTTGTCCTAACATCATGTGTATTCATGCCCTGGTTTATTTTATTAAGTGCAAAAGTGGCAGACACATCAGTGTAATTATTTGTGAATTTGTGAGAATGATGTGTGCTTTAGGGATGACTTATTTCCATCTCATTTCCTTTCAAAGGCCATAGTTTATGAGGGCCAAGACAAGAATCCAGAAATGTGCAGAGTTCTTCTCACTCATGAAATAATGTGCAGGTAAGCACTATTATACTATTATTATTATGTTGTGGTTGTATTTTTGTTTGTTGTTGTTTTTTTGCTCTGTCCATTTTGCAGATATAGGCAAAAAGTAATTCCCTCCTCTCAATAAGTTTTGACACTCATGATGTGATGCAGCAATCCAGACTGTCCTGTGGTCGTTCAGCAACCACAGAGAGCTGCTGTCATTTCTAACTTTGATATGATGTGATTCAACTTTGATATGCATATGACAGTGAATATTTACTGACAGTCTTTTTTAGTGAAGGGAGAGTGAATGTATAATAAACAGTCATTGACACAGTGGATATGTTTTTTAAAATATATATTTAATGTATTTATTTTTCTGTTGTAAGAATCCTATATAAGCCTGCCAGAGACAATGTGTTTTCTGTTAAGTTATGCATACACACTGCATGCCATGCATCAGTTTTTTTTCTCTCTCTCTTTTGAGTCAGTTCTCGGTTGATCCCACCTGTCAACAATGATCAGCGAGCCTTTTAGCGTCATTTAACCACATAAATCTCCACTTCTCATATTCCGCTGCTATTCAGCGGTGTCATTGATACTAAAAGGAAAAACGCCTTTTGTTGTTATTGTTGAGCTCAGCATGAGCTTTGTGAACATTGAATTCGGATACTGTCGGTTAACCTCTCCTTTGTTACATCGGGGCATTGTTCAAGTTACTGGTTGAGAGCAAGTGCAGCATGAGAGCTGAGAATGATTTGTCTTTTTCCATGCATAAACTCATCACTCACGCTCAATTTATACATGCATCCATCACTTATTTGTGACACACTGAATATGCTCCTGCTCTAGAGGTAATATTTTTTTTGTTATGAGGAAGTGTGTTTTGCTGCTGAATAAAGAACAGCTCTAACTGCTGCCTATTATCAGATAAGAAGATATATATTATAAGAACTGTTTTAATCAGAATAATCCTTTAATATCTTGTCTTATTATATCTTATTTTAGTCCTGCAATACACTGCTTTTTGAATTATATTTTTGCATATACCTTGCAGCGCTTAGCTATAAAACACATCATTATTATTGCTGCTGTAAAGTCATGTAAATCAGACATATTTAAATAGTGTGTGGTTGACTGACAGTAGCTTTGCACAAAATCTTTGTTTTTCCTTCTGCACCATATGGCATAAATCAATCTAATTCACATATGTTTATATGTTTTCATTTCAAATGCGAGCTGGGATGATGTATTTGTTTATTTTTGCAGTTTTGATTCAAGTCCCAATCAAAGAACTGAAAGGCAGCTAGCTATATAGGCTTAGGGAGAAGATGGCTGAAACATGTGGTGGAAGATAGATTAGTGCTTTTGAGGCCATAATTGATAAATGCCCCGCAGAAATATTGGTTGAGGGTGGCACCTTGCATCTCCCTCAGAAATAGCAGCTTGGCAATTAGAGGTAAACAAAAGCTGAAGCTGTGAAAAGTGACTCCCCTGCCTCCTGGCCCAATCCCCACTCCCCTCCCCTCCAACACTAAGCCAAACAACACAACATGTTGTTTTCACCATTTTTTATCAGCCATCAGCATCAATTGAATGGATAGATTGAGTGAAGGAAATGTCATGGCATTTTTTTTTTACAATATCAGAACCATTCCAACCCACTCAATAAATGTATGTGGTTTCGTGTGCATTATTTACTTATTTTTATTTATTCAGCGAAGTATTGCCTGCTCTCAAACATATCGTCTATGTTCCTACAGCCGATGCTGTGACAAGAAAAGCTGTGGAAACAGGAACGAGACTCCATCAGACCCAGTGATCATTGACAGGTAGGCTTGCTCTGCTTGCAGCTTTTTCTGTGTTTTGTGAACGGGGAATGACTAAGTGAATGAGTGTGTATCTGAGTGACTAAATGGATGAGTGACTGAGTGGATGAGCAGGAGCATGGATGAGATAGTGAACAAATGAGTTCCCTCCCGGTGTGCCAGACAGCCCAGTTGGGCTGACTTGCATCTTATAGCTCACAGTGTGGGAACTGTGGGTGAATCTGTGTGAGTGGCTGAGGGGTGTCTTTCCCAGGTACCTGTGCACTGAGGGGCGGTCACCACCTGGATAGGGTTTGTTCAATCACAGGTGGTTCAATCACTAGAGGATCATGCTGGGAATACACCTAATTAGCTTAGGCAACTTCATATTTATTTGGCTGGCTTCCCCTCTTTGTTTACGACAGTGATGCTTACACTGTCAATAGTTGTTTTTCATTGACTGTTTCCTTCTCTCAAGTTAGCTGTGAGCTAGATGCCATTAAAGTTCTGTTTTAGAAGGGATAAACATTTTATGTCGGCTGTTTTGTTCTACACCTTGAGGGAAGTTACATCTGCCACATTTATATTACCTTCTTCACTTTCTAAAGAGGTAGAATAAATGGTCTTCTTTCAGGCATTGACATTTTTCTCACACTGTGAAAGTATATGTCCTGGTCAATCTGAATATGTTTAGGTAGCTGCGTGCGTGTGTGTGTGTGCGTGTGTATGTGTGTGGTGGATATAAGGGTGAGGTAGGGGGTGTAGTTTGAGCGTCAATCTCAATGTAACTCTCACCACGTAGTAGGGAGAGACAGCAATGCTAATGTTTGACTAGCCGGAATCACTGTTTGCTTAGTGGAGAATGCCTGGTATCTGACAGAGGGGACAACTCTCTTATTAGTAATCAAATAGGGCTGAGCAGTTGTTGCTGCCACTCCACTCCAGCGGCTTCTCATGCATCAGGAAGTAGGAGCTGGCTGCCCTGGGAGCCTGGATGGATTACCAGAGCTACTGCTGTCTGAACTCAAACTCACACAGACACACACGTAGATAAACGCAGATGCACACACACAGACGAGGACAAAAACACGCAGACGGACAGACACCTACACACATGTACTGTATGCACATCCTCATGCGCACACATGCTGCCTGTATGTTGTTTATGCTGTTGCTCATGTTTGGATGAATGTTTTATGTTCTTTTTGACAGTTACAGTGTACCATACACAAGAAAAGTACTGATGTGTTTAGGACAATGTAAGGATTGAGACCCCCCCCCACCCCCCACCTCCCCCTCGTATCTGGTACCAAGTGGATTGCTTAATTTATTCGTCAGGTGCATTTGTTAGCATAGGGACTATGGTGCAAACATTAACATATAACTTGAGACATCTACTTTGCCTAATTTCCGCAGCTTTCATGTTTGCTTTGTGTCGCTTCGCTGCCTTGTACTGCTTAGAGTTTCGCACACCATTGTTCTTCAATCTGCGGGACAAAACATGTAACATAAGTACAATAAGCAAAATGAATGCATGGAGAATTAAAGTCAAGAAGAGGGGTGGGAAAAAAGAACAGGGAAAAAAGAAGCGGATGGATATTGTAAGCTCAACTGGCTCAGGGAGGACTCGGATTTTCATTGTGACGAGTCTGAATAGGAGTAGAGTATCCCTTTCCTTGCACAATGAGCGGCTCTGTTGAAACACAAAAGCATATGTTCCTCATTAGACCCTCCCATTGTCTCCATGTCGTAACTATGAGCCCGTCAGCTCACCCTAACAGACCCACACAGGTTCCCAGTGACTGAGGGAGGCTTGCAGAGAGGGGTGCTTGTGAAAGGTTGCAGGGTTTAGCAAGAGTTACGGACATGACCAGAGCACAGTGTAGGCTCGCTACATAACATTATTTACTGCAATTACTTGACAAGTCCTGCGGTGCATATGGTTGAGCTTTTAGTTAAAGCCTAACCCATGTTTTACAGCCATTTCTGTTACATCTGTCATTTTCTCATGCACATCATTACAGGCACCTGTGCTGCGGTTGCTGCTGGCAGAAACTGATTATTTCCAATTGAGTAGAACATAGTTGAGTGACATAAACCTAGAGGAGAGGTTTGATTGTTGTATCAGGCATGTCTCATCTGTCTACAATTACAGTATGAAAACCGGCTAGCACTGCCACATTTCCTAGAGAAACAGTAGCATGGCCGAACCTTAAGAAACAGATTCGGAATGAATCATTGATGGCGTTCATTCGCTGTAACATTTTCCCAGATGGTAAGAGGGGAAAGCGCACACAGCTAGCTGGCATCTAGCAAGACATTAACTGGCGTTCCCATGGATCTGGCATATCCAGTGGAGTTTGGGAAACTTATCATTCCAAATGTGTCCTATTTTCCTGCGGTCAAGCCAGACATCTGTTTACCCTATTTTCTCTCAGAGTTTTGATACAGATTTTCACTCCGATTTTTGAAGAGGAAGGATTCTCTTTAAAAAAAAAAAAAAGTTGGTTAGATATAGGCCCAACAGCTGCCACATAGTTTCAGCACTGCTTGGTCTTTAAATATTTCAACACTTACATTTGATGCCCTTACATTATTCATAGTAATTTTTGGATGAAGAAAGGTCCTATTTTTGTTGCATTTGGGTGGGTTTATATGTGTTGTGACTCAAATTTCAATATCTTTCAGGAAAGTCAGTGCATATTATTCTCCGCAGAATGAAAAGTCTATTGTCTTTCAATTGTGAGAGCGCACTTTTTTTTTTTTTTGCTTTCCACATCAGATGTAGAAGATAAAAATCTCACACACAGTCGGCGCTTACATAAAATAAAAGAAACAGTAATTTTATGTAGTGACAAACTGTGGTACTGTTGCTATGACCGCAGCACTTTGCAGTTTGGTATAATTATCTCACCCCCTTATAAATCCAGCAGTGCTACAGATGTCACATTTATAAGTTAATGGTGCCTTAAAGTAAGTGGGGGTGTAGGTTTATTCAGTCAGTAATTTGAGTCTTTAGAATTATAGTGATGAGCTACCCAATATCTGATTAGATGGTTTACCCATTTACAGTGCATGTAGTGTATAGCCAAACATAACTCAATTTGCGATGACTCTCCTGGTCTGGTATCTGTCTTCACTCTCTTGTATATTGACTTTGTCTTCTCTTGTGTGAAAGATTAGATACATTGTTCAGGCTTACACATGGATTTTGTAATAAGATGGCACATGTTGTTGAAAGAGGAGAGAAAATGACTCATTCTGTGTGTCAGGGTTCAAAGGTCGCATTTTACTCTGAGAAGAAGCTACAGAAATGTATGCAAGTGGACTAGACAGAGAGGAGAGTGTGCTATCAATGTGGATTCTAGCCGTGTATGAATTTTGAATTTGATGTATGTTCATACAACTTAACATCCTGTGTCAATTTACGCTGCCATTCAGAAACGGATTCTGGGCCAGATCTAAACATGTCAGCTTCATTTATTCCAGCAGCTATGGCACTCCCTTTCACTTCCTGTCACAAAGGTCAAAGAGCAATGACCTTTGGAGTGCAGCCCAGCCACTGAATAATTCATGACATTGACTTGTTTTTCCCCTTATTTTTCCCCTTGTCTCTTTTTTTGGTCAGCACACATGGTTGTGCTGTGGGAGGCTTTTATTCATTTAGCTCATTTATAAAGGCCTCACCGCACCTGTTCGTGTGTTAATGCAATTAAATTTTGGCCTAATGTAAATTTTGCTTAGCTTTCTGTTATGTCCCTCATTAGTGAGCCTGTATTTTCTAAATGACTTTGCGTTATCGTTCATTTGTGGAACACCTACGAGGTCATTTCCCAGAGTGCACTTGACTTGTTGTCAAGTTGTTTACCAGAAACAAAAGACCACAGCCTTAGAACGTCTCACATGTGGTTCCCTCGGCCTTCTAAGAAACAAATCGGAAAATTTGCGTGCTCCCATCTGGTTTTTGCAAAACTGTGATTACCTCCAAAAGCTGAACAAATGCCAGTATTTATAAGGTCAGCCCTTTATGTGGAAATGTGATGTAAATGAGAATCAGCGAAAGGGGACATTAAACAAAATTAAATTCATTGTCTCCTTTAATGTCATTTACATTTTTGGCTAAGCCCTGGACTGTCAAAGAGGATTTCTAAAACCATTTTAATTGCACATCAGCATTGGAAAAGAGGGTGTGTTTTCACTGAGCGGCTGTCTTGATAACCTGCAAAGAGAAGTCTGTTTATGAAGTACCTAAATGACATTTTTTCACTGCATCTGCAGAGGGGCAATTAAGATGGCACTCAGTAGGTAGTGTTAATCTAGTATTGTGCTCTCACCATCCATAATGAAAATCACGCCGTGAAAGGGTCACTGTTGTTGTGATTGAGAGTTGATTGCTGCAGGTGTTCCTTCTGGATATTTTGCTTTATACCAGTGAGCTGTGGGACCTGCACTGCAATGTTTTTTTTGTGAGTCATTAAAGCTGTTAACTTGTATGGGAAATGCTCACTTTCTATATTTACACACATGCACACAAACACCTGCACACACCTTTTATATGTGGCTTAACAATATATCCATCTCAGCGCTTTATTTATGGCAGTGTTCGGTGTAATTCATGTGGCAGATGTGGGTTTTTTGACGCCCGTTGAGAAATGGAAGAATAAACTGGCCAGCACTGCCTAAGTCGACGTGATGTTTGAGTGAAGCCTGTCTCCTCCCGAGCCAGAGTAGGAAGAGCAGGAAGTGTTGAGAGCGAAAGCTGTACTTGGCAGCTCTCTTTTGGCTTGCACTTGCCGAAAAATGAAACCCAGACCCTCTCTGCAGCCCCAGAGCCAGAACCTCCTTCCCAGTGCTCCAACATCCAGGATTGGGTAATACTGTTCACTAAGCAAAACATTACCTCAAATTATTCTCGCCCTGTTTTCTATTCCCTCCTCCCTCATGTCAGTTTTATCGCAGTTTGTAAATGTCAAGACACGTACAAAGACGCACAGTATAAATGATATTTTCCAAATTATGCTCACATGTTTGGGTTCACATGAGTGGCGGCTGAACGTAACGTGGTGCCTGACGTTCCCAAGGGAGACCCACCTCACTAGGGTAGGATTCCCCAGTGGCATCAGCTAATGGCAAGACTTGACAACAGCAGAGAAGCTGGGGGTGTTGTGTTTTACTAGCGCTGAGCAGGGGTGATGACTTTAACATGTGTGCAGAGAAAGACAGAGATGTTTGTGTGGTATGTGTGTGTGTACTTTGTGTGTGTGTGTTTCTGTACACGCACACATTTGTATGTATGTGTGTATTTGTGTGTGTGTGTGCGTGCGTGTGTGCGTGTGTGTGTGTGTGTGTGTGCGCGCGCTTTGCTAAAGAGAGAGGTGTGCAGTACGAAAGAGTGGCGCGGGCCAACAGAGCGACGGATCCGGCTCCAGCTTGACGGCAGTGAAAGACGAAACATGGTTCCACATGTGTTGAGAAAGAGCAGTCCATCTGTCCATGGAGACAACCCCTCCCCCCTTCACCACCCCCTACTCTTTCCCTCTTTCCTTCTCCTCCTCTCCTTCTCTTGCTCTCCCTCTCCTCTCCCCCCACTCTTTACTCCCCTGGTTCACTGCTGACAGAAACAAGGCCAGAGCTGGGGTGATGGGATGAATGCTGGGCCAAGAGCAACACTGGACCTTGTATATACACAAAGATACATACACACACATGTTGAAGAGAAATAAGAAAAGGTTATCAAAGATTTTTGTTATATGCTGCTTAAGTTTACGACCTTCAGTTGAATTCACTGACTTGGTATAGCGCTGCGTTAATGTGATTTAAACTCGGCTGTGGAGCAATGTAAGTGATTTATTTTGATATTATGAAAGAAAACAATCTATTAAGATTTATTCACTTTTCCCTGACACACAGCTGCAATAAGCCGCCATGGTGAAAATCTTACATTATTGAAATTAAATCTGAAGTAAATAAAACATGCCACTCTTTTTCAAATATTTAGCAGCTCTCCTTTATAATTAAACTTTGTAGCTGTTTTGAAGATGTTGTTTGGTTTCTTAAAGCATTAATGACGCAAGAGCTTTGTCAAACAGCTCCTGATTCTGTGAATCACATATAGGTCACTCAGACCAGTGTTTTTTTTAGCCATTTTTTCTTTTGAAAAAGAGTCTCCTTTCTTTCTTTTGGCATGTTCTCACTCCCATTCAATCCTTATTAGGTTTCCCCTAATTGTCAAACAAACTGTTGGGTCAACCTCAGTCGTATCTGGCCGTAAAACAGCACATTAGGCCCTGGTGAGGGATATATGTGGTATTTCATCGGAGACGGAGTAATGCTGGGGTTTTATGGTTAAGTACCAGTTCACGCCCACGCCATTTGTTTCGCATTAGAGTGGAGGTTTTGTAAATCAGATCAATATGTTCGCTGAGATGTGATTCCTTGTCGGGATCTCCCGAGTCGTTCTTTCCTCAAGTATTTTTCTTAGGGGACTGGTTGTCGATGCACACTCCCCCACTACCCCCCCACCCCCTCCCCTCCTCTCCTTCCCCTTTTCGCTGCCTCTGTCAGTCCCTCTCTCCATCTTCACCTCAATCTATTTCCATTTTCTGAATGTAGCAATTTGTAGTGTGACACAGGCAAGATTAGGATGGGAAGCAGTCTGAAGATTTCATCGGACATGGTCCTGCTCCTGCTGGTGTGAGGTCACAGGACAAAAATGGGGGAATTCAGGGATAGGGTCATCAGTTACCTCGGGGAAACGAGCTGGTCTGCTGGCTGCTCTGTTGGCCCCAGGGGTGCCTGGGATGTATCGGAGGAGAAGCCCCAGAGAAAGAGCCCTGAACCAGTGTCATTTATTAAAAGTGACAAGTTATTTCTAACTATAGCTCTGTTTTTATTGTTTTACAATGCTGTCATTTGGAACAGTGCCCCTCTGTTCAGGAATCACAAACACGTGATGAATGAACGTGGTGACCTGTTTTTTTAACATATGCACATGTTTGATGCACTTTGGCGACATATGTGTATTGTTAAATTATATTATGTATTTTGTTGTGGCGCTTACATTAAACAAATGTGCTAGTTTAATAAAGATCGACCGTGTGATAAGTGCAATAAAAATATTTCACCATTCACCAGTTTTCTCCAGAACATTTGTTCAGTAAATGAATAACAGCTTACAGTATGAATCTCAGGCTGACCTTCACATAATCAGTACCAGAAGTTCCACAGAACATGACCACACTACAGTGGATGTGTGCATAGAGAGCAGAGATCAGCTTCTATTTTAGTGTTTGAGTTGTTTGGACTTTCTTTTCAATCTGGAGTTTCTATATAAAATAACATAAAATTCATGCTAATAATGGAGTATTTATTTAATGTTTGACCAATGCGCTTCATTGAGGGTCAGCGAGGTACTTTGCTCCCCCTCTTTTTTTTATTGCCTGCCCCAACTGCGTTAATGATATATGACAGAAATTTCCTTGTGCTGGTTCAGTGGCAAGAAAGGTCCTGGCTAGTCTATATCAATCCATCTGACTTATGTTCCCATGTCTTGAATTACCGCTTGATGGAAACCTGCTGCGGGCTTCTCTTGCCAATTGAAATCAGATCTCCTCCACAGCCCGGTGTGATATTGATCCATATTCAACACCCAGGCTGCCGATCGATCAGTATTGATTTACAATAAAAAACACTCCTCTGCTTGTTCAGCAGTGCGATCGATACTTTAAAGCAAAAGGAGGAAAAAAAATTAAAAGAAGAAAAACAGGACTGTGCTTTTTTTACCATGCAGTGACCAGCAAAATATATAAAAATGTGAGGAGATGTTTCATTTCATTAAAGGAGTATGAGTTAAAGTGACCAAACCTTGACCACACTGGCAACCAGCAACATCAACCGCACTGAACAATAATCCTCTCCCGCCATGTGAGACAAACCAATAAAAATGGTTTAACAGGATGACACTTCTATAAGGACTCATTTATTGAAGGAGGTGTGTCTGTGTCTGAATTAGTGGCACATCTGCACTGCAATGGGGAGTGCTAAAACTGTCATATCAAATCTATCTGAAAATTGAAATGGAATGCTAAAAGTGGTGGATCAAGCCCGAGCACTTTAGCTTGATTTTGGCGTGTTAACACGATGACATGATTTCCTGTGGTTTTGATATTAATTTGTGTCTCATTTTCTCTCCCGCCTGCACACACACGCACACGCACACACACACACACACACACACACACACACACACACACACACACACATACACATATTTCAAGGGTCTCTGCCTCCCACACGGTCATCATTAGCGCCCGGTACAATTCTGAACACTGGAACAGACTAAAGCAACCCATTCAGCTCTAGTCCAGATCCACTTTTCTCCCTGTCACATCTTAGTCCTAATCTCTCGGACTTCCTCCTCCCTGCCAAATAACCATTCCCATCCAGCAGGTCCCAGCATTGGCCTGGGCTGCCAACATCTGAAAGTTATTATCCCCAATCTCTGACATCCAGGAGTTTACAGTTATATAATGATGGGGAAAACCACATGTCCCCAGAGGCAGAGAACATTTTTGAGATGCCTCCCCATCTGTTTTGGGGGAGCTGCCCATTTTGGGCCAAACTCAGAATGGCAGGCAGGCAGATTTTTTTTTTGTAATCTTTTATTTTCTACCACTGGAACAGGCCAGTCTGGGAGTCATTATATGGGGTGATAAAGCAAATCCAATTGGGTCAGGTTCCCCTCCACACAGTGCTGGTGGCACCAGCTCTCCCTGCCTCACTGCTCGTCCCTGACTGTGTAAGTGGTGGTTGTTTGTTTGTCCTAGAGAGGCTGGGCTAGGGGACTAATGCAAGCCCGGGGGCCAGCCAGGTCGGAGGCGACGGTAAACCCGAGCTGCCTGGTGTAGCAGTGCTCCCTCGCTGCTGGCTCGGCCTTGTTTGGACTGCAGCTCCGGTTTGCTTTCTTAGAGGGAAGCTGAGCCTCCGTAATCATTGAACCTTTCGCTCGGGTGGGGAGCACAGCCGAGACCAGAGGGAGTGATGACATAGGTCCGTAGAGGCCTGGCCCAGTCCACCCCTGCTGCTCTTAGCATATTTATTTTCTCTTCTCATTGTATGGTTTAAGTCACACCATATTATGTTCAGACCTTATGCACGTGCATAGGCACTCAGATGTGATGATGTGCATGGCGTAAAGCTGTAGGCTTTGTTTTTACTAATAACGCCGGGGATTAGTGACTTGCTGACCTCAGTGTAATCTTTATTAGTCTGTTAACCATATACTCTAGTTATGAAGTAGCCTTAACTGATGTTGGAGCAGTGATACAGACATGCAGTTCATGACAAGACAAAGGGGGATACTTACAGAATTGCATGCTTTTATTAAATCAAAATGCAGCTGATTATTTTGTTATGTCTATGTTTCTGCTAAAGCGTTCCAAAATCTCACAGATTTCGATAATTTAAGACCCCCATCTTGGCCCCTGAGCACTCCTCAAAAATGTTTAATTCAACATCACTACTCTGTTCTGTTTTGTTACGTTATTGAAATGGGTTGTCGATTCGAATAGAGTCAACCTGGTGGGCCAATCTCATTGTAGCCAGTGGAGAGTGAAAGCCATCTCTGCAGCATAGGCTCACCAGAACACACACAGAGATTGGACGAGGGGGGCAGTGAGAGCAAGAGTGCCTTCTCCAGATGGAGATCCCAGATATGGGGGAAAATGTCCGGGCCATTTTCCAGGGTTTCCATAATGGGAATCTACCCCTTGCTTGCTTATTAAGTTGTGCACACAAGGAGGAGTGAGGAGAGAGATGGAGAGCAGAGGAGATAAGGGCAGGCGAGGCAAGAGATGGACAACCTGCGCGCCGTCACCTCTCTGTTGTAAGTGTCAAGCAGACCCTGTCGGAGAAATCACAGGTCATGTGGATAGATGATTGTCAAAGCACCACATTGATATAAGGGCTTTTTTTTCCTTCCTTGAGCCGCGGAGGCGCATGATAAGATTTGTTTTTGTTTTGTGTAGGAGAGGGAGAAAGTATGACGTTCAGGTCAGGGAGGTCGGCTCTGGGGGTCACAAGGTCGCAGCCTCTTTGGTACCTGAGTAACCTCACATGGCTAAGCCATTTCTCAGGCTCCCTGAAATGATGGTGGGGTGTAGAGGGGAGGGGGTAGGTTGAAGGGGTGGGCAGGAGAGTGATCTATCAGCGGCAGCAGCAGACATGCAGACAGCATGGCAGCTACTGCAGCTAAACAGAGTGAGACAGATAGGCAGAAGTCTCTCATACGTAACACCAGGAGCTTTAAGAAGACAGCGCTGAGTGTTATGGATGCTTGACATTGACCTCTTATACAGAGATGGTGTATTTATCAAGGTTGTAGGACAATAGCGTATTTGTTTGTAAATTATTTAGTTCACTGGGTGAAATGCTACTTTCCTCACATAACAGTTGCCACTTTTGTAAGATAAGAACTATCTGTTTCTATTCTCCTTTTTATGCCTCTTGTCAGCTGTTTTCTACAAGGCTTAGAATTTAGGTGATCATATTCTGAACACTGTCAGTTCTATCAAGCCGCATCCACTTTAGAAAGAGAAGAGGAAAAAAGCTCTGAAGCTTACATTTTTCTCGAAGAGAAATATTTGTGTACAGATAGGCCTGTCATTCTGTGAAACAACATTCATGATTCTTTTATTGGTGCTCAGCCATCACCCCCTCTCTTCCTCTGTGGAAAAAAGGGCTAGTCTACAAAGTGGCTTTTTGTCGTTTGAGAGAAGTAAACTTCATCAGGTCGACGGCGAGGTGTGCTTCACATGTCACTCAGTCGAGCTCTCTCCTAATGAAATGCTGCATACAGATTTCTGCCTGCGGGCTCAGGGGGATAAGACCGTGGTAACAGAATGAAACAAACCCCTTCCCATTCCCTTCACTCACACACACAAACACACACACACACATACATGCAACACACTCTTGCTGGAGAGCATCCATGTGAGGAGATCCAAATCTGCAATTTATTCAAATATTGATATTTCTACTTGTCAGGAGAAAGGTGCCTTGAAATTTCCTCTGAGTACTCCTGTCAAAAAAATAGCAGGAAATATGTCAGATAATTCATAAATGGAGTTCAGCGCTGCAAAGTCAGTTGGGAACAGCAAAAAATATATATGCTTGTCAATGAAGAATAGGAGCAATATTACAGAGCCTGCTGCTCATTCTTCCATCATGTCAAGCAAACGGCGTTTGCAGGCCCATAAGTGTATAGACAGTCTGTGTGTGTATTTGTGTATATGCATGTATATTTGTAAATGTCTCCGTGTATGTACATGTGTATGTATATTTATGCATGTGAATGTGTGTGTACTTTGGCTATGTTGTGACTCCTACTTAAATGTGTTTGTTATCTTTTTTCCATCAAGACACCCCATTTCCCACCCCGAAGCAGCCAATGGGAATGTGTCCTTTTTTTGCAGAGGTCCGTAACCGGACGCTGGCCTCCATGTGGTTTGAATTAGGGCCCCTGAAACTGTGAAGGACGCCTCAAATGACGTGAGGCACTTGCAGACCAAATTCCATTCTGCTGAATGGTGGAGAAAAGAGCTCTCCGGAATCCTTCGAGATTTTTTGGCTTGGGCCCGCCAGCGATTAAAACAGGGCGGAAACCAATAACTCAATGAATCATGGGGCAACGTCCCATGAAATCTCTTGTTGCTCTGTTACACCCTCATGCAAACCCAAATCAACTTGAACTCTGCTGATGAGTCTTTTTCCAAAGTGAAAAAAAAAGAAATTGGACAAAAGTCTTGTTCTGTTCTCGTGTTTATTGAACAGAACTTTCAACACTTTGAGCAGCAAAGGCACTCGTCTCCTGCCTCTCTCTCTCTTAGTTACCTCCATTTTGACAAAGTGTGGGCTTTCCTGATGATGCATCGCTTGACCATGTTGTGCCAAGGCTAGACAGAATAGGACTCCACATATCTCCTGCGGTCATGTGATGCCATAGTTCATAGCAGTTGATGAGATGCAGTTTGGCACAGCTTGGGACCCATCTGGGAGATGCAGATACGCAGACAGGAGAAGTATTTTACAGCAATGCATCTGTGTGCTTGAAGAGCTATTTAGCATATGCTGCTATACGAGAGAATTTGCTTTGCTGTTGCCAGCTGCAGATTAGTCTTCATTTCTCGAAAATCCAACAGAGCAGCTGATCCATAGTGGAAGATGGTTAGCAATGCCTGAAATAATGTTTTACATTAATGCCACATGTTATTTAATATTTTTCTTAATTATTTCTGCATTACACTGAATTATTTTTGTTTCAATAATACAGGCTGAATAAAATCTATTTCCCTTTTTTCACTTGTATCAACAATAACAATGTCAAGCAGTGCAGTAATGCTGCTGCCAGCACTGGCCGGTTTGTTTCTGTTAGCTCTAGCAGAAGTCAAAGCCCATGCTGCTGCTCTAACTCAAGTGGCTGATATGTTAGGCCATCTAGGGCATGGCAGGCGGTTGACAGTCCATGCAGCCTGTCTACCCACAGGACATCTCCACATAGTGTGTCCACAGTGGGGCCAGTGCTGTCATCTGGGCCCACTATGGACCACTGCTCTGCTGACAGTGAGAGGGTAAACGTTTACCACCTCAATCCCCCATTAACTCGGTGAAGGCGCTTCGATCCTCTGTGAAAATAATGATATTGATTGGAGCTTGGCTCTACAAACGAAACGGTTGCAACTAAAAGAGGGATGGGCCCTTGCATTAGAATATGGGATTTTCGAGGATAAAAGAGTGTTTGGATCTTGTTATATTTTTCCTCTCCTCCATCTCCCTCTAGCTTTCCCCCACCTCCTTGCCTCCTCTCTTTCTGCATTTTTATGTGTGTGCATGTAGTGTGAGAGCCCGCGTCTCCTAAGATTACCCTCCGCTATCCCCGCAATCAAACAACAAATGACAACATCATTGCTCAGGCCTTTCAAAATACGACACAAAAAAGTGTGTTGTAGCTACATTAACTTGCAACAACCCCCTAATAGACCCTTGTGGGTTTTGTATCTCTCCCCCTTCTCGCTCTTCTCTTCTCTCTGCAAGGCTGTCACATATCCACCCCCCTCACAGTGCGAGCCTCCGAGCCTCGGTGGAGATCAGGAGCTCCCTGTCGGAGGTGCTTTGTCACGTAGCCCAGGGAGCGTGGAACTCACCCAGAGCTGTTGAACAAACACAAGCACAGGGGCTGTCAATAGCAGCTCCGCAAACTAATTGCCTGTCAAATGAACCACCCTCGTTAAGCTGCCCTCGCACACACACACACACACAGATACACACACACACGTGCATGCATTGTGACATTCATACGCTCAGGCACATACACGCACAGAGCCGATTTGATTCAAAGAGTAGTGATACCTTGTTAGAAGAAAAGACACACGAGTGGCACTTCTCTGTTTGCTGTCTTGTTTTTGCAATCGTTACCGGCGTGTGTAGTGCAGTCACTGTGAGATTGCCTTTTTGTCATTATTAAGGGGAACGTAGCATTGTAAAGTATAGCTGATGTAATCCAAACACATCCCACACACCCTACAGAATATCAGCTGGTGTAATATTTCAGTTTTTAAAACCACTCATTAGATGGTAGCAGAGCTCCATACGCCAAATGTTATTGTTTTTGTGTTTGTTTTGCTTTTTTTTTTTTTTTTTTTCTGTAGTCATTAGGCGGTAGCAGTGGAGTGCCCAGCGCCTTGTCTGGGTGCCTGTAACAGTGCTGTCGGATTGACACAGCTGGGGAGAGCAGCTTGAGGCTGCACGCTCAGGAATACACAGGGGTGTTCAAAGCCCCTCTCTGAATCCTGATCAGAGCGCTGCCCCGGCCAACTGATGGCCTATTAAATATACATGCGCAGAGGTCAGAGCTGGAGGTCCCGGCTTCCTCCCAGCCATGTGCACTTAAGCGGAAGGGCTGGGCAACAATAAAACCTCCTCTCACTCCAGCGAGCTCTCCCCTGACACCCTCACCTCCACTGTGTAGGCTACGTCAAGTACAGTGCTCACCTAGCGCTATATTACAACTGCCTTTGTGAAAAGGCCAAATGATGCATTTTTTACATGGTTATTATATATTTATATTCAATAACACCAAGGACCACTCTTGCGTCTGTCTGTCTCCTGTTTTTTTTTTCTATTGTCACCGGTAAATAGCCTTGCTCGATACAAGGGTACCCAGAGTTTGAAGTGAGTCCACATCCCTCATCTTTGTAGTTTACCAGAGACTGAGACAAGAAGGTAGAGAGGAGAGCCCAATAATGGCCAGTCATGATTAACATATTCAGAGTGACACTCTCTCTGTGTTCGTTCGTTAAGCCTGGTCTGTCTGACTAATGAAGTGGAGCGGCAGTTTATCAATTAACCCAGCACTGAGCCATTTGTGCTGGGGATAACGCTCTCTCTGGGTGTCACAGTGATCCAGTTTGGTGCCCTTTAACCTCTGTGAATGTCCAACAAGGCAGGACTGTGTGACAATGACAAGACACACAAATCCACAAATGGAGATCCTCTAAACAGGATTTGCGCCTGCTGTTCACTGGCAAAATGCAGAGAAAAGGGTGTGGATTGATTGGGTAATGGGCTCATGAAAAAAGATCTCTACAAACTAACATTGGGGGTTTTCAGCATTCTCGGATTTCGCATAGATCATAGCCAACAACTTAGTGCTGTCTCTATTAAAACAAGCCCTCCCCTGCCATTATCTTTCCCCCCACTGCTCCTTCCTCCATTTCACATTGTTTGTGTTCATTAAGACATGGGCGACCTGCCTTATCCACACATCAGACCTAGCTCTCAAGAGTAATTGCGATGGTCTTGCAGAGGATAATGTGGTTTAAACTCAGTATAGCCTGTCTATTAGGAGAGACATGATGGCAACCACAAATAATAAAGAACTATTTATTCCTCTCTCTGTGACGCTAACTAGGTAACATATCAAGCCAGCACCGCTAAGGGTCTCTCTTACTGTCAGATATGGCACCCTTCATCCATTCCCTATGGCCCTTGCCTCGACATCTCTGCTCTTCATTTTCTACATGAGCCTGGTCATAAATGCACACACACCTCATATATATTTGATAGTTAATATTTATCCTCGCTAGGGAAGTGCACTTTACATGTGGTAACATACGATTACCTGCAATTCTTATAGCAAAGAAACAAAATCGATATGGATATATAATTCATGACGGAGGGGCTATCAGTTTTTATGGCTCTCTATCCAGGCTCATTAAAGTTTTATCGTAATTGACTGCAAGCAAGAGTTTTTAAGGCATGTTTCTCCCTCACTTTCTACCTTTAATAATTAAGTAAAGTTTAATTGGTTGTATTTTGAAGCACCTAGTGGATGATAGGTGTCTCCCAAATTCAGAGCCATGAATTATAGACTGATATGTTATGCATTAACCTGTCAGTTTGTTCATTTGTTAAGGCAGAAAAGTATAGTCCCAACCCCCAAATCACATCCAGAAATTGAATAACTGGCCGGACCCTTCAAAAAATTCCTTTTTATGTCTTTCATTGCTGTGTTAATGTAGTGACATGACGCTGTCACTCAGAATGCTCCCATCAACCGCCAGCCCCGAATCGACTCCACTGATTGGTGGTCAACTTGTTCTCTTGAAGGGAGATTGACAGACGGAAAATTGCACTCTCAGATTTCACCCTTCATTCGTTGCAGTTGTTCTTCCACTCGTCAACTCTCCGCCATGCCTGAGACAGACAGAGGCTTTATCCATTAGCTGTTGGCTTGGCGGGTGGGTGGGCAGATTGAGGCGGGATGGAGGAGGAGATGGGGGTAGGAAGACAATCCTACATTTGAGCACTCTGAGGGAAAATCAATCATGTCATCATAAGTGAGAAGTATGGATGAATTTCATCAGCTGGTTCCTGTCCTGTTCACGCCGCTGGCTTTCTGACTGGCCTGTCCCTCTGATTGGCTTTCTCAATGACCCATAAATCCAAAAAGGGAGAAGATTTTGAAAACACTTTAATAAGAGAAATCGGACAGTAGTTTCAGGGTTACACTTTCCCTCTTTGCCTGCTGCTACACTGTGGGAAACCTCAAGTGGTTTCTCTTGACAAAGTGGTAATAGATTTACCATATGATTTTGTGCCAAACCAGCATTAGGCAGTTTTGTAAGAAAATGTTTCTCAACTATTTTCTGTCTACAGCAGATATGATGAAGTGTTATAAAGGGCAGAGCACTTTGCCACTGAACATTTATTTTTATAATTTTCCCCATCATCTCACAAGGTCACAGATGAGCACTAAAAGCATCATAGGTATAGGGTGTGAAGCAATCAAAAATGGATGAAAAGTGAAGACATGGAAATCACAGATGAGAAATTGACAGCCGTTTACAGCCTTGTTGTTGATGTGAGTGACAGAGTGAGGGAGAGAAAGTGAGAGGGAACGAGTGAGAAGGAGAGGGAAAAAAGGGGAGAGTTAAAGTGGTGATAAATTTAATGGAAAAATCAAATACAAAACAAATTCATTCCTCTAAACTTGATGCTTCAGTCGTTCTTTTCTTGGCCTGTGCTAAGCCTTAGAATAAACTGTCACTCCTTATCGATCGCATCTGAATTGTTACCGAGATTTCTGAAAAGTAGTCTTGACACACACCCTGCGAATAGTAATCTTGGGAGATGAGAACATCCAGACTGAACGGCTAACACCCCTGACTTAAAATAAAAGAGGCTTTTCTTTTCTCCCTTTTTCAAATCCAAGCTAATACACTTTGGTGAATTACAAATTCAGTGATAAATATGTTGCGTTGAAAAGATGAACCCTTGTTGGATTTTATTGTCTTTGCTTAGAAGTGTGAATGAAAGGAGTGGAGAGGTGGGGAGGGGGGCTTGAGATTTTGTCATGAGGGATGTTTATAAACAGCAACTGAGCATGAAATGTTTGTACATGATTTGTTTGCCATTTGTGATGGAGATGACATGATCAAAAAATCAATTCACTTCACATTTGATTTCCAGCAAGCAGTTAAATGACTGCTGTCGACAGCACCCACTGAAATTCATGTATCATGGTATGGTTCATTATATCCCAATGGTGTATTAATTATGGCTATAGATAGAGAGCTCTGCTGTGAGCTGTAGCCTAGCTGCTCTGTACCAGGGGGAGCTAGCCTGAGGAGGAAAGCTCTGCTTGTATCCACTCATCCCTCAGCTGACAGGCCTGCTCCAGGAGAAAAGGATTTCTCCGGATTGAGTGCCATTTTCTCTTCTTTAACAAGGAAATTAGTGTGTAAAGGAGATCTGTCAGGATAAAGTGCAGCTTGACTGCTGCCGCCCTCCCCTCCTCTCTGTCTTTCTTTCCCGCCCTTCCCTCCCTTCCCCATCCTGTAACTCGCTCTCTACCTCTCTCTTGCTTTCTCTCCTTCTATCTGCCTCTCTCCTTCCTCTCTCTTTCTTTTCCCTTCTCCCCCACTCTATGGCTCCCTCAGGGGATCTTTCTTGAGCATTAGCAGAACACATCCAATGTCCCAGCTACATGATTTCATGATATGATTTGTACCGGGGATTTGCAATAATCCGCAAATAAAGTTGAAAGTGAATGACTCTCAATAAGAGACGCAGACAAGCAAAACGAAACCTTTTAAGATTTTCTTTATCTTTAATAGCATGAAAAATGAATTTGTTTTGCATTAGATCACAACAATTTAGCACTGGTCTGAGTACGTTGTTTTGTCTTTGGCTTTTATGATCATGATTAATTCCTGCACAGGAACCTCAGTGATATACATAATGCATCATTCGCTCATTTAAATGTTCAGTTCCTCTGCAGTTGCAGAGAGCCTGGTAGCTCATTACACATTACCCATGTGTGCCTGGGAGTTGGAGTGTGCCAGCTACTCACTTGTAGTCAAAGATACAGTATCTGCTGCTTTAGCAGGATGTCACGAATTGATGATGCGATTAAACTCAGGTGTCACCTCCACCACTCCAGCTTCATTCACTTCATGTTAGTCTCTTTATTTTGCTTCAAGATTACTGAGAACTAACTTTTCACCTCGAGTAGATGGACAGGGATAAGCCCCACTGGCACATTTTAATAAGTCTGCTTCAAAGGTGTAGGGTGAGGGGGAAAAAAATCAAAACATCCTGGGTTAATTTGAAATGTACTCTGCATCTGTGATGGGAAACAGCCTCACAGGTAAGTAAGGGAGACAATTAGGGAATATCCGTAAGTGCAGGAGCTGCATACTAAAAAACGCAAATCACTATTTCCCCATCTGGCCCCTACTGTGCCGAGAACTGCAGCTGAGGTCCGATTTCACCCGTCAATCACGGCCGCCTCGCTGTGGGGTGTGTGTCCTGGTGAGAGAGCCTACCCCCAAGTCATTAGCACACACAGTCAAACTGTACTGAGAACTGCCCTGCATCGCTCTGCTCTGCGCCACGGTTTAAATATCCCCAGCCTGTGACAGGATCAGTTTAGCGATCTGTAGGATTGATCTCCTCTTTAAAGTTTTGCCTGAGGCGACTCTAATTGGGAACGAGGCTGCCTCCCACTCCCCTCACTCCCTTAACTGTCAGTCTTGGCTTTGTTTACTGAGGACATGCCCAAACCTATTTACTCAATAATGAGGAGACGTGGTGGGGATGCTGCTGATCACATTGAGGCCCCCAGCGGGACTTCTGCATGCTGGGAAGGGTGGGAACATCATTTTAGACTTTTTGAGCTGGTGAAAGTTAGCCTACGCCGTTGCTATAATGTAGAGTGGATATTTTTCCTCCTTGTTTTCTCATATGGCTCTCATTCCTTGATTTGCAGAGCACTTGTCTACCTCAGGGAATTTATAGTTTTTTTTCTCTTTCATACCATGCATTTAGCTAAAATGGAACAGCATTTAAAAGACAAAGCAGCTAAGTAGTACTGTTCTACACTTTGTAAAATGCCCTCCATATGTTTTATGCCTCCTAGAAAGAATTAAAGTGGACCAAAAGCTATCCAAACATGTGAGGTATCGCCAATGCCTTGCTGTGGAGTGGACTATTCATGACTGGAGTGCTTTGGCTTATTGGGCCATTTCCTTGTCACTTGTGGTGAATTCCTCAGATTCTCGCTCTCATTTAGGTTGTTTTCATTTGCACTGAGTGACAAAGCCTTTGGTGTGGATGGCAAGGCTATAGAGTCCATTGATGCCCATTGGGATTATGAATGATGAAGTGGAGGAGCCGCCGCTATCAGAGGGACACAACACTGCTCTTAATAGAAAAGCATTTAGAAAGGCAGCAGAGAGGAGGTGGTGGTGCTGGGGGCTTTCTGACACTCGACTGATAAGAGGCAGCTCTTCAGAGGTGGTAGTGTGTACAATGAAACACGCTGATGGGGATACAATGACACACATGTTGCGTCTGACAGACGGTGATTTAGACGTGGGGTTAAAAAAACCCTCCAAAAAACCCAGAAAACAACAGAGAGTTTTATGATGTGATATCTTCGATACAGAATTTTCCTGTGAGGATTTCTGTGCATGTTTCTACTTATTGGTTTGATTTGAGGGAAAATGCATTGTCATTACTCATATCCGGCCTTGACAGACTGAAGAGGGACAGGGTAAAGGGAGAGAGAGAAGTTAGTGCTGTGGTGGCACGGGAGTGAAAGAGAGATATGCAGAAAGGGAGAGCTGTCAGTTTGAGGAATGAGCCTGATAAGAGGAAGGGACTCGGCAGATGGGCAGAAGAAACCGGCAGCACACTTCTCAATTAAACATGTAAATACCAAAAGCAGGGAGCGATGGAGATGAGGAAGTTAAATCAACACAGCACCGTGCTGTGATTACAAGCTCAAAACATCACCACCTTTGCCACTTTTAAAAAAAATCCTACAATTCCAAGGAACACTTTTAATCCAGCTAAACTTCTACTTTATTAAATATTTCTTTCACTTTTTCACCATCTCCTGTCCCTAAATTCATTCATGCAGTCAGATTCTTTGAGAAGTTGCACGCCCAGCAGGAAACCCTGATATAAATTTAATTGAGCCGTTCATCCATTCACTGTGTCCTTTGTTGTAATTTCCTTATTTTAATATTTTTTCTAATAATTGTTGTCCATCATTTTTACATATGTGTCCCCTCCCCTCCTTCCTCCCTCAAGTGCACCCTGCTGTGAACTACAAGGAGTATCTTAAATACTTCTGTAGGCAGTGTCCCTGACATTAATAACAATGCGCTTGGCATAACCACAGTACATTCTTAGGGAAGATTCACAGTTTGACATTCAGCCCAGATGCTATCATGGAGCCACAGTGTTTAAAACCGCTGAGAAGACAGACATCTGTCACTTGTTACCTTTGAAGTGAATAAGAGAGGGACGCAGAAAAACACAGTGGACAAAAGGCCATTCTGACCACAGACCCTTAGTGTTTACAAACGGAAAGGGAGAGTGACAGGAGAAACTCAAGATGAATGGATCACTGCTGTTGATCTCTCCTCCTCATTCCATGTGCTAAGTTATTCCGTGGCTGCTACCCCAGTGGGGGGTGTAGGGAAACAGGAAGTTGAGAGAGGCATGCAGAGGCAGACAGAACGCCTCAAGGACTCAGGAGGAGCAGAGCACTGCAGCCTGCATGGGGAAAAAAACTCCTTAACAACTTACTGTACACTTCTCTAACCTGAGGAACCAAACATTACAAATGTGAACATAATCCACATTTTAATGAGTGGATGATGCTATATTAAGGCAATATTTGCAATAGTGTTGATTTCCCATGTTGAAATAACAGCATCTATTGCAGTAGCTATCAGTGAGATTAGGAGTAAGTGTAAAGAAGCGTATTTTGATATAATTATTAGAACAATGGCCGTATTCATTTATCTCCTGTCATGTCTCTTCAGACCTGTTTCTATTTCAGGTTGCACGTCAAGTGAGAGCAGCTATATCTGGCTGGCAATTAAGCTGGTCCTGCCTCCCCTTGATGCTTGATTAGTCCGATTGATGGAGGAGGCCATATGTGGCGGTGTCAAAACTTGGCAGCCAGGCTCCATCCTCTCAAATGAGAGGCAGGCAATAAAGAGGCAGGCTGCCCAGAGTGGGTGCACGTATGCAAGGCCTGCAGCGCCATGATTTGGGGCCCCTGATATGTTGCATTTTCTCTCGGGGTCTTGAGGGCACTGACCACTCCAGCCAAGTTCTCGTCAGGGCAGAGGTGGCCACCGGCTAGGGGTGTCACTGTACTGAGCCCTCTGGGGCACAAGCTCCAGGCAAGGCGTAGGGTGTGTATTGAGGTGGTGGTGGGGGGGGAGTGGTAGATGGGGGGTTGGGAGGTTTAGAAAGCTGAAAGATATGGCCCCCTTCCCAATCTCACTCGGAGACAACAAAAAGGGAATGCTTGAGAAGGGGAAGCAGCGGGAGGAGAGCACAAAGACAAAGGCGCGGGCAAGGTCAGTCTAGCTAATGGGCCTGAGCCGTAGGCTGCCTGGGGCTAGGCACACTTCTGTTCTCTCTCACACACTGGGCCTTCAAAGACCCTTCAGTCCACCCCTCTCCTTCTCTCCTCTCCTCTTTCTCCATCTCTTCCACTCCTCTTTTCCTCTTTTCCCCACTTCCATTGGTGACACTTCCTCTTTTCAAAAGCTTCTACACAGGTGCCTTTAAAAACACATTTTCCCCAAAACCCCTCCCAAATACTCACTTTCGTTCACTGTATCAACAATTGTTATGTTAATGAATTACATTTCTCCAACAGAAATCATTTAAAAACAGCATTTCCAAAAAGGACTTAGAAGATGTTTTCTTTCTTAAACTGAGAGGATGCAGGTTTATCTGCTGTCATGGCCATCATTAGGTCCAAGGTCCATCATTAGGTCCCTGGAAGTGCTAAGAGGAACTGTTGGAAATGAGGAGGAGGTGGAGTGTTGTTGTCTGGTTGGCTGGCTGGCGTTGCTTGGCTCCACTCGAGGGCTCCTTTAATGTGCAGCGGAGTAGAATAAGTGAGTGGCTGTGGGCACCAGCTGAGCTCACTCTCGTCTTCGCCTGGTAGCTGAGGGGTGAGCCGCTGCCACCTGACACTGGGCACACGGCTCAGGGCTCCTCTTGGCAACGTGGCACAGCACACATGTCCCCTCATTTGGATGGAGATTCAGACACAACACACAAAAGCTTTACCCCCCCCCCCTCCCCACCACCACCACCCCCACACAGCCCTCCTCCTCCCTTCCCTCCCTCACTCACTCAGTCTCTCTTTTTCCCCTCCTGTTTTTATCCCCCTTCCTTTAGTTTTTGACGGCATCATAATAATCTGAGTATCTTCTTGATCATGCCCTGTGTTTTTTTTTTTCTTTTCTTCCTCATCTTCTCGGAGACGAGTTTGAAATTGCCTGCGTCAGGACTTTGCTAATTAAAGTCATACTTTCAAAAATGCCATAATAACTGTTAATTAGCTTGATGCTATTTTCAGCATAATTTGCTAATTAGTGGAAAACCTGTACAGCGTTTCTCTCTAATTACAGTATGGCTCTGCACGGCGCATCTGTGCCTTGACTCCAAATGATACCATTACAAAGTCCCATATTACGCATTCTCTCAAAACAGTTAATTGCCTCCACAGATAGTGAGATACTTCAGTCAGCTGATTTTTATGGTAATAAATGGACAGGCACAGACACAAACCTCCCTGGTTCATATTTATGAAATATGAAAAAGGAAAACAACCTCCTTATGAGATGCATGGAGTTAGTTTGGAATATAATCTGGTTGGTTCTGTGATGATTTTGTGTGCTCATGCGTTGAGTTGCTGAGACTTTTAATGAAGTTTGATTTATTCTATGTTATAACCTTGCGAGTGAGTAAGCTATAACATTATAATTATAAAAGCAAAAGATATGAGACAACAACAGCATCCACCTTATGTAAGGTAAAGGCAAAGCACTGAAAGATTGAACTTTCAGATGGGGTTACCATGTAAATACAAGTAACAACATAATGTAACCGTGCCACAGCTTATTACCGAGAATGTATACCTTGTTGCCCCACCAGTTATTTTCATGTAGTCTAGCAAGGAGAGAGAATTATGGACATGACCACAGGTTGACCCGAATACATGTGTATACTAGACACAAATTATGACTCATTAAGTGTGGTGAGGAACATGATTGGCATGACCTCTGACCTCAGTATGTCAGCTGTGCCCATCCTCCGCTTTGCCCTGCTTTTGACAGCCACCAGTCTGACAGGGCTAGCATCGACGCTGGCTAATTAATGCACCACTTCAGAGACCCTTTCATTTATGGCTTCTGAAAGGCATTATTAAATTAATTAAACCACCAAGAGTTAGTCATTATGAAATCAGGAGGTTTACATGGATGACAGCGTTTATGAATTAAACATCCCCAAAGTTCCTCGCAGGAGATACCCCGAGCTGCGTGCGGGTACCTAGCGCGACAGATGTTTGCCCCCCCTTCCTCAAGCTAACCTGTATTGCAAGCGATTTAGGTCTCATTTGGGGGTTTGAAAACTGAAAGCAGGAGAGAAAGAGGTTCAGGATAGCTAATGAGCAGAGAAAGAGAGGGGAAAAGGAGGTCACTAGCTCTGTTCATCTGTAGACGGTACAGATGGTTCTGTTTTATACAATACAACAATGGCGTACATCAATTTGTTGATCGTTAATAGATAGCTACTCTCAGATGAATTGCAGACTGGGATCAGTTGTCTGTGGGTTTTAGCTGAGAACTCTACATTTATAGCCTCGAAACATTTAGAAAAGCTGTGTGCTGTTTTTAACTCATCATGTGATGTGAAAACTACAAATGGTCCATGAGATAAATCCCATAAACTTGGGCTTAGCTGGAGAGCAGAGGGCAGAGATGAGTAGCTCACTCAGGAGCCTTGACGATAGACTCCTTTTCATCTGTGGACTGAGATTCACAGATTATCTCAAGAGGCTCTCTATCTCTGTCCTCGTCTCTATTTCTCTTTTTCTGTTTCTCCACCCTCCCTTTCTCGCCCCTCGATTCAGGAAGTTTGCCAGCTACTGTCTTTGTTTACAATGCCAAGGGAAAATGTCAGAGCCGTTGAGAAAAATATCCTTAGAATCTTTTTTTTTTCATCTTCTTAATCTAACAGTTTACTGAACTTGATAAGTGTCCTATCAACATGCTAATCAAATTACTTCGGAACCAAAATTGACAGTTTTCATTAATTATACAAGATTATTCTAATTGCAATTCAAATTTATTCATTCTGAACAGAAGGTATTCAGTAATATTTTACAAAATTTGCATATTAAATGGAGGGAGTTGTGCATTATGCATGGTAATGTATGCACAGTTTCTTATTTTTAACTTCACGGCCATATGTGGTGTCGTTGTAGGAGCAGGTGAAAAGTCTAAGTGTGTTTAATTTGCTTGACAAACATTCGGCTGGAGCTTGTCAAGGGGAGTATTGTGAATGCCAATCTTTATTCCCTCTTTATTGATTACCCCAAACTCTAAACATCTGGAGGTAAATGGCACTGAGAGAGATGAACTGAATCATGGGATTAGTACCTTCAATGGCTGAATCACTATCAATTACTTCAATAGCATAATTCAAGTGTACTGCATAAAAGCTACAGTACCTTGGTTTGAGCCAGGATTAATATTGCAATTTAACGTAACAATGGAAGCATGGGAATGATATGGATGGCATCCAACTTTTTCACATTGATGTCATAAAGCTAATGCCGTTATCTAAATACGAATGTATTTAATTCCTAATTTAGGCTTTGTTTGTAAAATGAAAAGGCTCAACGCATTAGGCACATGTTTTAAAAGGTAATGGATTCTGTGAGTAAAACAACCTTATTTATTCACTGAGACGCCAAACCCCCAATTTGCTCTTTGTTTTTATTTCCTAGAGCGGGCAGTGAAGTGCAAACAGCTTACTGGGAAGCTGTTTACTACTGTATATGACAAAGAGTGTGCGTGCATGCGTGTGTGTGTGTGTTTGTGTGTGTGTGTGTGTGTGTGTGTGTGTGTGTGTGTGTGTGTGTGTGTGTGTGTGTGTGTTGAAGGGGAAGGGGGCGGCTCTTCCAGCTCCACAGGCAAGGTCTTGTGTTGTAATGTAAGCGTAATAATTATCAAACAGCATCGGGGGCTCTGGGTATGGGCTTTAACAGGGGGGAAGCATGTTTGATATGTAGAATCAGCCCATAGTGCATCCATAGAGGGTGACTAAATCGCACGGTTCATGGATCACATTAGTATTGCTCTGCATCCACCCTCGCACTATAGGTGATTTCCATTTAGACACACATTTCCACATGAAGATAAATATGACTTGAATCGTAATTTCCCTGAAGTAAATATAATACAAATACAACATAATACAGTGTCAGGCCAGGCAGGCTAATAGATTACTAGCGTGTTTTCCATTTGTATGGTAAGTGGTGAACCTAGGTGGTGGTCTGGCGAGTAACAAATTGAATGTTTAATCCATCTCAGTGCAGATTGAGGGTATCAGAAAGATCGGTAGTTGTATGAGTTCTCTTGTGACTGGTAGTATATAAGATATTTTTACTCTACAGGGGTTTGAGGAATGTTGTTGGATTAACAAGAGGTGCAAAGTGGTAGATAAATGCAATTTCTTATCTTCTTTGAAGTTGTCTGTTATTTTTCAAATAGGCATTTGGATTTGACATGTAGTATTTCCAGTCACTCAGTGCTGTAATCTCTGATGTCGGATTACAATAACATAAACTGTGTTTTAATAAGATATTCATACTCAATATTCAATATTTTATGATATATTAATTACAGAAAAGTATATATTATTCTACACTATAGAAATTAATTATTAATATAGCATTTCTCACCAGTTCCATATATGTGAGTTATTAATTTCATAATATTTTTACATTCTTTCTGAGGCTTCCCTCTTATATGTTGGAGAGATCATTGTGGAGAAACCATGACAAATTTGCAAATGATATGCCTCCTTAATGTTACCAAACATTCTCTAAGTACATATTTAATTCTTTAATAAATGTTTGCTCTGGCATTTTGGAGAAGCAAGATTAGCGTCAACAGCACAGCATCTCATATAAAGTGTGACAAATTGATATTTTTATATAGCTTAATCTGTTTACTATGATGTTTATGCGAGGAATTATTACAAACTAATTAAAGAAATCACTTTGATATAATTAGTCAGATTTCAGGAAGCTCATTAGTAGTAATTTGCATGAAAAATAAGCCCTGTAGTGATGCTTAGACCCAGCTATTCGATCTGTGTTTTATCTGGTTACACATCAACCCCCATTGTTTGTTGTTTGAGGCTGTCTGAAGTGGCCCACAATATTTTCAGTCATTGCCCTGAGAAGCGGTGGGGTGTCTTTCAACAATTTCCTCCCCTAAAGCAAGTCAACCTGTATGTGGAAGCACACACACGCCTCTGTATACATAAGGCAGGAGGAGTGAGCGGCAAAACACTGTCTATTTATCTGTCAGGTTCCTGACAAAGAACTGAGCTGACAAGTAAGGGGTTCCCTCAGCAGAGCAGGGGGGCTTTATTCACCGTACTTACATGCCCAGTCTATGCCCAGAGACTCATGTTATTTGCAAATCACACTCTTTGAAAACTCACAAACGGGGCGAGACATGCCACGCTATGGGTTTGTCAGCTGCCTTCACAACAGCTAGCTATATCGCTAACAGTGTGCGGTTCGGTAAGGAAGCAGCTTTCTCTTAGCATTTGCCTCGCTGTCACTTTTTCCAACACATGCGATCTGTGTCTTCATGCTTGGGGTCTCTCCTCCCTCAGAGGGTTGCCATCTTCCCTTTGGACTGACAAATAAAACGCCCACACTCCCGCTGAAATAAAAAAGGAAAAAAAAGACTCTCCTGGAATTACATCATTCTCTACTGAAGCATTTATTCCAGAGGTCGATGTATTATATTCACATAAATTAATAAAAGTAATGTGAATGATTTAAAATGAAGTAAAATAAGTTATTTAAGTGCATTTTAAGAAAAACTAACTGTCTTAGTCAGAGGGGCACAAAAACAGGTCCTGTTTATTCTCTATACCCTTTTCCCACCACAGACGAAATCCTTCCCTAAACATCCGCACAGAGAAGCACTTGTGTGGCGCTGATGTCACAGACCTACCTGGCCTCTCTCTCACAAAAGCTAAGGTATCATTAGCTAGGCCCACACAATGGCCATTCAACCAAGCCACTGCGCTCCTCAGGACTAGTGAACAATGTTATTTTTTGTCTCAGAATTATAAAGACAGAGTTTTGCAGGAAACCTGACAGACAAAACCCTTTAGAGGTAAATGCTCCAGGCGGCTTTTGGGTTTAATCTTTTCCCATTAGCATTTTGCCCCCCCCCCTCTTGCTCACACACAAAGACCATATTTACAGGGTCAAAAGTAAAGGGTCTGAGTCTCAGGAGACTGCTGTTTGTGTAGATCTTTACTACATATTGGAAACACTTTTTGCTTTCATTTGTTGTAAATGAATTTGGTAAAGGATAAAAGATGCTTTACTTTACTGAAATAAGAAACAGGTCTATTAGCTTGTGGTGGTTAATACATTTTTTTCACAACAGAGAAACAAAACTGAACAAAATAACAACACATCTAACACACTCCTATACCCACAACCAAATATTGTAAGAAATCACATGTGCAAGCATATTAAGAATTATTAACCTACAATGCAGGGGGTTTATATAATATAATAGTTATATTGTCAACAATACAACAGCTATGCTATGGGTTCATGTGCTACCTTTGTGTGTGCGTTTGGATGCATGTGTGTTTGCGTGTGTGTTTGCGTGTGTGTACACATTCACTTATACTTGTGTGTGTTAGTGTGTATGTGTGTGTGACTCCATGTGTGTGATTCATTCCAGGGCAGTTTTAGTCCTTATAAAATATTCATTTTGGTTGTGCAGGGCCCTGTAATTGCCATCTCTCACCCTGAATTATTTATACCTCGCACAGACTGACAAAGCTTTGCCATACGGCCCCAGATGAATCAGAAAGCAGCCATCTCTGCTGCCAACAGCACTGGGCTTTCACACAAATATGGCAGCCACGTCTCTCTGCCTGGCCTCTCTTAATTTGACATTTTCTTTTTCCCCCTGCCTTTGTCCTAGGTGCACAGAAAGGTTACCTGTTAGCTTTAAGCACCGACCCGCTCTCTGTCTTTCTGTCTTTATCCCCCCTGCCTACATGACAGTCCACAGTGGGTGTTTTTTTCTACTTCTGAGAACACGTTAATGTGGTGGCGATGTCAGAGTGGCTGCCTCATGTTTTATGATGACTGACCAGTCCTGACAGCCACTTTAGATGTATGTATTATACATTAGTAATAATATGATGTAGAAATACACTCGCATGCATTTGAGCATGCATGGACAGACAGCAAAACCACTGACTCACAGACCTATATGTAGCACACACACATATACACACACGCATGCAAATAAGCCCCCACTGTCCCTCTGGATCCAGCATGGCTGTCGGTAAATGGTCAAAGCCCCCCTGCTGGTCTTCCCTGTACAGCTGCGTTCCTCTGCGTCTTGCCTGGGTCTGATCACTCCAAGGTGCCACAGGAGAGATGGCGGTGTATGGCTCTCATTGTAGACTGGCTCTGGGGCCTTCCAGGACCCCACGTCCAACACCCTAAATACTACTATTCACCCAGGCCAGTTACTCCAACATATGCTTATCTTCCATCTCGCTAGTGCGGGGAGGTGGTGACTGGTATTTCCTCAAGGCCCCGAGCACCAATGCTGACCAGTAATCAAAGCACCATATTTCTCCTCCTTCGCAAAAATAACCTGAAGATACAACTCAGCCATGCAGCTGGTGAACAGAATAAATATTCCTGAGAACTGTATTGTTGATGTACGTGATTATTTTTGTAATGTCAGCAACCTCATGATTGACATTGTTGAGACAGTCACAGTCATTATCAGTTATCATCATCATATGGTTTTTATGGTGCCACTGATGATTTATGAATTCCAGTTCGGATGTAAATGATGTTGGCTCTATCGTGGCAACCAGTGTTTGATTCATTTTTACAGAAGACAAAAAAAACAACGCAGAATTATTTATGTTTTGTGTCTTATTATATTGTGTTCAAAGTCCTGGTAGAGAAAAGCCATATTCAGAGTAAAACAAAGAACAGCGTGCAACAGTACACAGCCTCAGCACTATCTTGATGTGAGGGGATGGTAGAGGCAGAGAGAGAGCTTGGGGCTAAACATGCAGTATGTGGCGGGCTGGAGCTAAAAGCTGCATAAAGCACACAGCCTTAGTCCACTGTTAGCAAGTGATGGATAGTTAGCAGGAGCTCCGAGTCTTCGTCTAATCTGTTACAGTAAACCTGTGCCAAAGCCTGAAGGGAATCAGTGGGGGCTAGCTAGGAGTGGGTTTGACGTGCAACCATTTGTGAAGACGAGCGATTCTCTTAAGTAAGAAACTAACAGTGTCCAGAGAGAGAGAGAGAGTGAGAGTGAGAGAGAGAGAGAGAGAGAGAGTGAGAGCGAGTGAGCTATACAGGAGGTGAGGAGAATGAGTGAGAGTACGGGAGAGGGAGAAGGAGGAAGAGATACCATAATGAGTCCTGTAGCCATGGAGTAAATGAAGAGGGATTGACAGAGTGAGGGATCCTCAAGTGAAATAATGTCAATGCCACTCTGCCCATTAGAGAGAAAGGGGGATGGTGGAGGAGAGGATAAAGAGGGATGAATGGAGGAACACAGCTACATCTTAGGGTGCAGAGGAAGCACATTAATTATTTGTGACACCCCCGCAATACACACACCACTAACAAAAATATGAAATATAAAACAACAAAATGAACTGACAATTGCAAAAAAAAAAAAAAAATAGGCCTTGGAAATATCCAATAAATTCTGCAAGACATGTAGTTGGGATATTTGATGCTGAACAATAATAATCACAGTGACATCTGCCTTGCTGCTCTCAGAGGAGATGGGCAGAGCCCGTGAGTGGAAAGGGTTAATCTCCCAAACCCAATAAGGTTGGATAGTGAGGCACTTGTTCCCTGATAAAGAAGTGATAGGATCTGTGGGTCTGGTCCCTCGGCGCTTGTACAGGGGTAGAGCAAATATTGTTAATGTGCTGTGGTTTACTTCGGCTAAGGCGAGAAAAACAGCTCTGCTTGACGAGAGAAGACAGCAGTGAACCAGAATACGACAGAAATGGCCATGCAGCTCTGCTCGGCCTCCCAGGGACTTAACAGGCATATATATCAAGCCCACTCAGTTGCATAAATAAGTGTTCGGGAAGATTAAGATCTATAAGTGTCTCTATTTCTTGTTTTACTTGCGCCACCTTGTCACAACAGGGATCTGAATGCAGTTCAGTGGAGTGCCTAATAACTGGAGCAGTAGGTAGGAAAGGCAGGAGGCTTGACATTAAGACCCCGGCGTTTTGGAAATCCGATACGCTATTGACCCGTGTACTACTATCTCAGCGTAGAGATCTGGTGTCAGCAGATTGTAGTCTGGTGTTGGGAGCCGTTTCTTACAGGGCTCCTGTAACAGGGGCCCATTGAGTCTGGGAGGCAGCTGGGGCCTGATGGGCTGGAGCTGGGTGGTGATCGATACTCACCGCACTGCAACGGATGACCTCACTGTCATGGCTGCCGGCTGTGGACACTGCATGCTAGTCATTAGTGCCGGGGCACCAATCAGGAGCTTAGAGTTGTCAATACCTGACTCTTACAGATACTATGGCCATCTGTCAGTGTATTGTGTAACGGCCTAAACAAATACGGGGGAGCTCTTTTGTACAATAAGAACAAGGTGTACAATTAGAAGGAAAGATCTGTCAAATATCTAATTTAAGAGGCCTGTGAGTGAAAATAATTTCAAATAGCTCTGACTGAACTTTCAATTTTTACAAGTCATTAAATATAATAAAAATCTAAAAATGAATGGTTAAAAAGATGAATGAAATTGACAGTACAGCTAGCCTCCACTGACGATGGAGCCTCCTTAATAATACAACATTATCCTTATTTGCCCTCTTCACTCAAATCAAAGAGATGGACATTTATGCATGAATGACATCAACCCAGCAATTAAGTTTGCCATTTAAATGAGAGAAGGCCTTCTTCACCTCGTCTGTTTGTTTTTTTTTCCCTCTCTCTTCTTTTTTTTCCCTCTATTCCCCCTCTGTTTGATGATGGTAGAGGGTGAGCTAGAATTAGGGCGACGGGTCTTCCTTTGAGTGTCAGCCTAAAATGATCAGAGTAAAGATAAGAGGGTCTAGCAGCCCTCAAATCAGTCAAAGTGCCAAAGTCGGCCTTTTTCTCCTCAATTACCGGGTCTGTGAAGCCAGGGAGTGGAAGGCGCAGAGCCTGCTGCATTACTAAAGAGACAATCTATTTCCCCTTTGACCAGAGGGAGAGAAATCATTATGGCATGATTAGTAGCTTCGGCAGTGGGCAAGCATGGAGGTACTACAGGAGAATCGTATTAATTGCCTTAGACCAAGTCATGAGCAGGATTGTTTTAACGTTGATTTGTGGACCTGTATGACTAGCTGTCAGAGATAAAAGCTGATGTCAGGTCTTAGTTATACTGGCAGACTTCGGGCACGCACACAGAGAGGGTTGATGTCAAAATGAGCTTCCGTGGCTGCCCTGGAAGTCTTTCTCTATATGCCTGTCGATGTCTTCCTCTTTGTCTTTCTTCACACTTCATAGTTTTGCTTTACGCCTCCCACTATCCCACTATCCCTCCCTCTACCCCCCCCCCCCCCCCCCTCTCTCTCAGATGGACTACACCCCACCCCTTCCCGCACTCCCTTTCTCTCTCTCCTCCAACTGATAGCTGCCTTGGCCGATTATTTCATCCAGTGTGGTCCACTGAGAGCCTCCTCTCCCGGCTTTGGAAGAGCTTTAATTAGCCATGTTAATATCCCCTTCATTGGCCTTAATATCACTCAACACCTTCCTCCATCTCAGCGGCCACCAGGGTCCCCCTGTCCTGTCAGAACAGCTGATTATTGAGAAGGATAGCTTTAATCAAACCTAATTGCAGTTCATTCTTTCTCTCTATCCCCCTTTGCCCTCCATTGCCAACATCTAATGGCAGCGACGACTTGATATCCCATTAAAAAACAATTAAACAACCTCCTTTTGTCTCTGTGCGTGCCAAAACACCAGCACAAACTTCTGTAGATATTTAAGAAGTAAAAGAGAGAGAGAGGGGCCTTGTCTTAATTGCTCTCCTTTTCACCAAGGACCAATTTGCGCTGTGCTCATGGAGAATCTTAACCAACTCAAATGTAATGGATGCTATCGCACTGCCACTTCTGTGGACTATGAAAATTAAGCTTATCTTTTTAGCAGAGAAATTGTACTTAATTGCCTTCATAACAGTAAACATAAAGAGCTTCTTTATGATAGCGTGGGCACTCAATTTCTTGTGTTTATTGTTTCTTAACTTTTGGTTTTGCTGTAGTAGAAACAGTATGTAAAAGCATTAAAGTATCCAAGAAAAGAGACAAGACTAACTCTGAAAGTAATGTATTTCTTTTATGAAGTCAGTGCATTGCCTAGCAAATGTATTCTATCTCTTGCTCTGACATAAATTGTCTACCAACGGGTGATGCACATGCTCACACACACATATTTGTGTAAATGTGCACATGTACACATTCACACACTACACAAACACACACACTCTGGCCGTACCCAATCTGTATGAGAGGCGACAGACAAATAAAAGTCGTATTTCAGGTCTGCTTTCCGCAGATGTCTGCTGCTCTACATTATGACTCTTTGGGGAAATAAAAACAGGGTCAGGGAATTAGAGTACATAATGGTCATTTTGATGATCAGCCAACAGATGCAACCCGAAAACATAGTGAACACAATCAAGCGAAATGCACTAATGACAAGTCAGGTTTTTTATGGCCTCACCACACACCGACAGGCAATCAGCATTCTGGCATGGGTTAAAACGTCTTTTATTGATGTCCAAGCCAAAGCTCCTTGGATGTGGAGTGAAAATATTTTCTCACCTCTCCTCTCCCTCCTGGGCCCTCAGTGAAGCCCAAGTATAGGAGTCTATCGAAGAACGCTTCTAAATGACCAGTGCATGTGTTAATGTGGCTAGGGTTAGAAGGGTCATTTCAGACTCTGATTTATGGCCTGGCCAGGATCCCACTGGGCGAACGCAAAGTCTTAAGTGTTGTGAAAGCGTCCTCACAGGCCACACAAGCCACTGTATTTAGCTGAATGAAATGGCCATGCAATCTATGGTGCAATCTATGGTAATCCAATGAGTTGCTGTGATTCTGTGAGCCAAGTTAGTATTACAATAGAAACCACAGTATTGCATATAGTAATGCTAGTGCAATGCGATGAAAAATAAATATCACAGCACAGTATTTATAATGAATCGGAGAAAGCAAAGGCACAATCAGTCATGATTCTGTGGGGAGAATTTGCAAAAACAACAAGTCAATTTCATTGTTTATTCTGTGTGGTTGTGTAAGATTTTACACAATAGACAACATCTGAGACCATTTTTCTTATTGGCCTTTTTGTTAATATTCCCTGCTCGCTATTTTATGTCTGTGAGGCCACATCTGAAATACAGCTTTCAATACGTGGCTTTATCAATACATTCTGCGAGACCTGTGAGAAAGCAGCAGAGGAAGGCAGCTTACAAACTAACCAAGCCCAGATCTCACTCAGACGTGACATTTGTTCAGAGACGATTAGCCAGGTTGTAATTTGTGGCATAATTGCCTCACCCACCCACAAGTGCATGGGTGTGTGTATGCGTTATGCGTGTGTCTGTGTGTGTGTGGCATACGGTGGTCCCAGGAGTGTCCGCCTAATTGCCTGACAGGACTATAAGTTTTGTGGCGCGCTCTCACCTTGTTAGGTCCTTTATCCCTGATGCTCTTCAAACAAGACCTGGTCACAGGTGGGCCTCATTTGCTTCCCTATTGAACAGGAGAACTTTAATTGCACAGGGGGTGTCCTGGGATTAAAGAGGTGGGTGGAATATCAAGTGACTTCCTGTATGTTAGTGGCAGATGGGTGTTTGGAAAGACCCATGAACTCAGGTGAGCAGATGAGATGAAAAAGAGACTGATGGTCTTGATTGCGAGGGAATAATAAATACTGCAACTTCCCAAATCGAAACAGTGTTGTGTCACATTTGTTTCTGACTGAATGAATGGGCCGGATGTGTTTGAGAAATCTTATTTAAATATTCTATGACTTTGCTGTTTAACAATGTAGCCTGAGAAGTATAATTCACAGGTTTTGCTTTTTGTTTTTTGCTCTCTTTCAGATTCTTCCTAAAGTTCTTTCTCAAGTGCAATCAGAACTGTCTGAAGAATGCAGGGAATCCACGAGACATGCGCAGATTCCAGGTGAATGAAATCTATCTATCTATCACACATGTGTTCTCTCTATTTCTGTGTCTCACTGTCTGCTTCTCTTTTGTCTCACGCAGAAACACACACAGGTGTACAAATGCATCAACACACATTCACATATGAATACAATTCTATTATTGGCACTGGAGGAGGCAAAAACCAGAGAAAAAGAGAGTGGGGGATTTTGTGTCCTGTGCACTCTGGATGGAATATTTATTAGGGAATACCATCTGACACAAATAAGGATATAGGATTTAAGAGTGTCATCAATTGTGTTCCTGACAGCTTTCTGAGCCTCAGCACAGAGGGGAGGACGTTCCAACCACATGTAACAACAGTGTTAACTCAGGATCTGTCTGGCAGCGGAAACGCATACCTTCTTATACACACATATGCACAAGCACGCAGCCATACACACATATGGATGCATGCACATACAGGCTGGGAGTGCATATGTTTGCTTTCTGTATGGCTTGCTCATTCTTACTCACATATGCATACACTTAAACTTACACATATGCAGTTCTCTGCATAGCCAATGAAAACCACTTTAAGGCATCTGAAAACCATCATTATTGTAGCCTGACAAAAGGCTGTGATTTACAATAAAAGGACATGACCACTGAGCACTTTTACTGCTTCTTTAACCCTCTCGCTTCTAATGTGTCAAGTAGTTGAGCCTTGAAATTATCGACCCCCCTTGCTGATCCATTTATCCAACTATCCATCCATCGTACCCAGACATTTTCACCACAAGCAGCCCACTAGGTCAAGGTGAGAGAGTGAGAGTTTAGTGTGATTTGTCCTATCAGGATAACGACAAACTACAGGAGGGCGTCTGTCACTGACAGCAGTGCTCTGTGATAGACACAAAGGCCAGAATCCTCTAGGAGGAAGCCCAGACATGAAACAGACAAGACAGGGTGTCCCCTCCTGATGTCACCACCACCAGACCTCCCCTGCCTCCTCAAATCTTCCCCTAAGGCTGAATGTGGACTGATGCATGACAGCCACCAAGGGCTTTCTCCTCTCACTTCTGTGTGTCAGAAGGAATGCAAGAACTAAGTTGCTGCATCATTCTTTTTGTGAAACTAAAATGTATACGTTACATAAAAAACAAAGAGATTTACGGATTTTTCTTAGTGATCATTCCTTGTCTTCTTCCAACATTTAGTATGCCATTTTTCCCCAAATAGATTTCCCAGATGCTTCACGATAGGTGTTTCTCTGGCCAAAGTTGTGTATTCTGCATGCCTTCCACTCCACTTATTACCCCCAAAAACCAGCTGGAGGCCAGAGAGGGCCCAATCCATCATCCTCAGCTTGGCCCAGCTCTGAACCTGCTCACAAGAATGGAGCTCTTTCACTTCCCCTTCTCTCCCCTCCTCCCCCTGCACCCCCACCCTTTCCAAAACCAACCAAAAAAAGCGCCCCCCCTAAATTCCGCTGCTACAGCGAGGTCACTTACCGGCGAAGCAAACCTGAGAGGGGCTCTCTGTTTCCGGCTCAAAAACACTTTGGCCATTCACATGTGGCTCACTGTTTGGAGATGTGGTAGCCAAAAAACAACAACAAAAATAAGCATTATGAAATATGGAGTGTGGCTTGGAATCGGATCCTAGTAAAATGTTTGTTGAGTGATGGGATGGAGTACGGTTCAGCTGCTAATGACTCCAGTAATATTTTAAAAGGGAGGCCTTCCATCCTCAAATAGATGGACAAGCTGATCAATAATTCTGAGCCTCAGCTATGATGACAGTTGGTAGTGGAGTGGGTAAACGGAAATGGTATTTTAGTGATTGAAAAGTCAATTAGCTCTACACAAATGCAAGACACTAAAAAGCAAGAACAAAATGGCTGAGAAGCAGGGTAACTGTAATGCGATATGTCCAAAGACAACAACCGCTTAAAATGGTTTGACAATAGTAATCAATAGCACAAAGGCATGTACCTGGACACAGCAGAAATGCTTTGCCTATATTCTACAACATCAGCAATGTGGGGAAAAGTATGTTTTTCAGTCTGTATTTGTACGTGCAAGTATACTCACATTACATGTTCAACTTTCATTCCTATTGCAGGTTGTCGTATCGACGACCGTCAATGTGGATGGCCATGTCTTGGCTGTCTCTGACAACATGTTCGTACACAACAATTCCAAGCATGGGCGAAGGGCTCGCAGACTCGACCCTTCAGAAGGTACGCCTCCTTATCTGGAGAATGGTAGGCACATTTTTACATCTTATAATTTGCTACGCTTTTTTTCATTAGTTTTTTTCAGACATCCTCCCATTTTCCAAATCACCGAACTAGTGGCCTCTAGTTCTTTAGAATCTTTTATTTCTTCATCACTTTCATTTTTACTTTTTTAAGTTGCTTTTTTGCCTCCCTCACACCTATTGTTTTTTTCCTGGTTGGAAGGATGATGGTCACACTCAGTCTTATTTATGATTTCAAAATGTTATACTACTTCCAGTCTCCAAGCGCACCTACATTGTTCGGAAAGCCTACATGAAACATGATCAAATTGCGTAAGAATTTGGCTGTGAGGTCAATTTCCTGTCATTGGGTTCTGCAGATTTTAGCTGTGAGAGAGCTGAAACAGGGGGAGGAAAGAGAAAGAGAAAAAGAGGGGGGAGGGAAGGGGAGGTTGATGGTGTGTGTGTGTGTGTGTGTGTGTGGAGGGGGGGGGGGGCTGCCTATGAGAAAAACAGAACTTACTGTTTTTCTTCCAACTGATTCCATATGATAGACTGATTGCCTGCTCAGCCAAAAGAGAGAGAAGAGGGACCACCAAACCATGGGAAATCCAAAAAGTAAAACGCACTAAACATAACCTTATGACCCTCATGGCCTCCACTCGCAGATGGGAGCACACACGGCTGAAAAATTGTAAGAAAAAAAAAAAGGAAAGAACTGACTTGGGCCAATTGTGCAAATTGCTTATCTTCAGATTTCAAGAGCCAATTATGGCTGGGCAAACAGTTTATATACACCACTGACTAAAACAAGCTTCTCTACACATTAATGGGCATTAATGGTTCTATCACCAAAAGCAAATGTAATGTTTAATACAACAACGACTAATAAAAAAAAGACTAGACAATTAATATATCTCAGTGCACTCCAGTCCTAGTGGGGGAAAAAGCTAATCTATTTGTTTTTGTCTTTATTAATGACTCCTCTACTGGAGAACAAAATCAAATAATTAAAGTCCTGCCCGGAGCACCAAAGTCATTATGTTCGCTGACGTTCTGTTTGTGTGTTTCACGTTTATGACACGATAGGTGTGGATCGCCTAGCAACCAGTTTCTTAATGAGGAGAGCAATTAAAGAGGTTGAGCCCTCGCCTCCATGTTCCCCCGCTCCCATGGGACTCCCTGTGTTGTGTGTGTATGTGTGTGCTTGTGTTCTTTACAGGTTACCCCCAACCCATCCTTTTTTTTCCCTCTCTTCACCACACTCTTCAAAGCAGCAGAGTGACGCCCCGTAAAACAAGAAAAGAAGCTATTGTCAACCGCCCAGTTGAACATGTCTTTGTCTAATAACTTTAATACATCTTCCCTCTGCTTAACCGCGTGTGCTCTCACAAGTTGAGATCTTTTTTTTACTCTTCCTCTCAGGCTCAGCTCCATAATAAACTAATTTAACATGCATCAACAGTGATTGCTCGCTTTGTTTGAGTCACCTTTAACAAACAGAGATGTGATAAAGGAGAGCCGGTCATAAAATGTAATTCCAGCCATGTCCTCCATAGTGCTCTGACAACTTAAGGGCAGACAGACAGCGTGCTTTAAATTAGCAACACATTCTTTCTTGCAAGTTCACTGGGCGAGAAGCCTCAGATATGTGGCTGGCTGGGTGACTGACTGTGTGGCTGAAACAGTGAGGCATCCTTCCTCCCAGCTCACACTGCACTTGCACCTCGCATTGATCAAGAGGTGCTGCCCCCTATTGGCACAGAGGTGGGATAGCCAATGGATGACAGACTGAATTTCACCATGTGACATTTGTGTTCACTTGTGTGTACTGTCACACAACTAGCCTATGCATTCAGACACGGATGTGCTTTGTGGCTGCCTGTCACTCAAACATGTATAGATTCAGGCTCAAAGGTGCATAAACATGCTCACAAATAACCGAGCCTTTCACACACAGCATCGCCCCCACGCATGCAGACACACACAAACAACACAGCACTGACACATACAGACCCCCTCTCTCTCACTCTGTCATGCACACACGCACACACACACACACTCACACGTTCCTTAGCTCAGTTCCACCATTACAGAGCCCCAGACAATATAGGAGACTCAGCATAGAGCCTGCATTGCCTGCCTCATTTGCATGCCAAGTGGCTGTAATGCTGTTAGGGTTTATGCAATAAAGACAAGTGAATCCAGACTGCTGGGCCTAAGAGGAAGAAAGAGAGGGAGAAAAAGAAGGAGAGAAAATGAGAAGAGGAAAGGAGAAAGAGGAGGAGAGAGTATGAGAGAGAGAGAGAGAGAGCGAGAGAGAGAGGTTGAGAGTAAGAGAGGCAGAGAGAGAGAGAGAGAGTGAGAGAGTCAAAGGGAACAGATGGCCCAGGGAGAGGTAAAAGGTATAATCCCATCAGCTGCACTATCAACCGACCATCTGGACATCCCACAGCACAATTACAACACATTTCAGCAGGCAGAACAAAGGACGGCTTCGCGGGGCCACATCAGACCTGTTTGAGTGTCATAATACTAGAGCTGGAACCTCCTCTGCTCAGATCTCAGATCAGTTTTGACGTCCTCCACAGCTCACACTAAGCAGAGAAGAAAAGATTAGGACAGATCACAGATCGACTGCCTGGGGTCATTTCAGAGTGTGGGGGATCTTGAAATAATTTCAAGCAGACAAACAAAATTGACAGGGTAACAGTTAAAAAGATAAAAAATCCCAAAAATGAATGAATAAATAAATAAATAAATCATGACATACAAATTCAAATTGAGGGAATCTGCTGTACTGAAAAACCAAAATTAGCAAAGACTTAGTGATGCAACACCCAGACTGGCAGACTGGCTCTTTGCATCCTCATCCGTCCACTCCTCGTGATGCCTATCATCTGCTGAGGGGGCATTGTGCGTGTCTGTCATCAGATAGCCTGCGCTGACTGTGTAATCCACTTCGCCACGGTCCCCATTCAGCACATGCTCCCCTCTCTGTCTGTGCATTGAGACATATGCAAATTTTTTCGGCAGAAGGGTGGACGGCTTAGGGCCTCAGTCGCTGCCTCTCCATGGGTCCTTCTGTGTGTGGGAGGGGGCACTGGGATTTCCGAGGTGGTGCGTCTGTGTTTGTGTGTGTGTGCGTGCGTGCGTGATTGTATATGCCTGTCGTAGGTTTCAGGCTGCAGCTGCCCCCCAACAGTCACCGTCACCATCACCATCAGGCCCTTTCTTTGCCTCCTCCTCTTTCCTGCCCCCCTCTCTCTCATCCCCAAAGTCAATTTGTTTACAGTAATTTTGAAGGGTGAATTATTTGCTGTAATCGTCCGCACTGATGAAGGTCAGGCCCTTAGAGGGGGCCCAGCATGCCCATAGAGGGTTGGTCCTCTTTCAGACGCTCCGCTTCGCAATTAAGGAAAGCAAATGTCACTCCTCCAGGCCTCACAAATGAAAATCTGTACGAGGTGATTAGCATGAAGTCAACAGCGCCTGTTAAAGTCAGATTCCCTGTAGTACCAATGTGTGTGTGTGCACTTTATGGGCAGGGAGAGAGCGCAAACATAACCTGAACAGACCCAACAGCAAGGCAAACAAAGGGAGATGTCTTGTCTGAGGTGATCCATACAACAATGGCTGACTGTGATTTACTTACTGGATAGAAAGGATAATAGAGGTTTAGAACTGAGCTTGTAAAGAGAAAGGAAGTTGCTGAAATAGTTGCTCACATTTGGAGCATTCGGGAAAAAAACAACAACAAAAACATGCACAATTCATAGTGTATTAAAAGATATTGATGGGAATAGATTAAATTTGATATTGCTACTTTATGGCTAGCTGTCATGCTATTTCTGTTGTAAACATGGTGTTGTGCTGAACACCATATTAAGGTAATGCATCAAATGACAGTGAATGTGAGGCACCAGATCACTCAAATTAGATTATAATAACAACCCAGACTGTTGATGAATGGCAGAGCTATATAGCAGAAGTCATGCCAGATGAAAAGCATTGTAATAAACAATATGAAATGGATTGAATCGATCACAAAAAGCAAGAAAAAAAAACATCATCTGAATAATTCATGAGTGCATTTCACGTTATGAAACCTGAAACTACACTTGGTGTGCCTGCACTGTACTTCATATGCAGAACAAAGGTAATGAAATAACATGAACCAGCAAAGCTTTAGCTTGTCATTTCCACTTTAACAGCCTGTATTCTTGACTCATTTAAGATGTGTTCAACTTTGAAATTTTACTGTACATGCGGGTGCATGCTTAATCAATTCTGATAGCTACATTTGCCCTGACACATAATTTGCTCCATCAAATCATTTTCCTGGCGAGCCCGGCGTTTAGCCTTTGTGAAGTGGACCATTTGAAGGGTCTGCTTAACTACACCACTCCAGCGCGCTGATAAATGATTTTGATTCTCATGCCTTAAAGGACAAATCCATCATTTTTTTTCCGGAGGCAATTTCCATGATATGTCTTTGTGAGAGAGACATGGAGGGTTGAATGTAGAGGTGATGCAGTAATATGTCTGTGTGGAAAGATACATGGGCCCGAATGTTGAATCCTAGGTGCTGAATTTGCTCTTCTCTTTGTCTTGGATAAGCAGCCACCCCGTGCATTAAGGCTATCAGTCCCAGTGAGGGATGGACCACTGGAGGAGCCACTGTCATCATCATAGGGGACAACTTCTTTGATGGCCTACAAGTCGTGTTCGGCACCATGCTCGTATGGAGTGAGGTATGATGTTGAATTTCACATTTCTGTCTTAGAGATCTGACTGAAGTTCAGGGAAAATATTAGAAATTCAGCTCTTTTTATGTAGAAAAATCTATTTTATTCAAAACTGTTAAGACAGACTTTCTTGCCAGCAGTGATAACAGTGCGTACTCTCTAGCTTGTTATTGCAGAGGACTCATTATATCTTTTCTTTTCCTCTGTAATCCAGCTGATAACTCCCCATGCCATCCGCGTCCAGACTCCACCTCGGCACATCCCCGGTGTTGTGGAAGTCACGCTGTCCTACAAGTCCAAGCAGTTCTGCAAAGGTGCCCCTGGGAGATTTGTCTATACTGGTGAGTCAAAAGCTTCTCTTCCTCTTTCCTCTTATTTCTACAGGCTTCTCCTGTGTCCCCCCTTCCTCTCTTCCCTCTGTCTGGATGGAGTCCTCAGCCCCGAGTCCGGCCGCTAATCATGAACTAACCTAGGCCCTGCTTGCTGAATGTTAAATGTGTGAGATCTGCACTGCTAGGGGAAAGGTGTTTTGTGGAGGGGCTCCTACAAGTGCAACTCGATCCCTCTCTGACCTGTCATCATACAAGAGTGCTGCCAAGCTCTGTTAAACTCAAGCTGTCAGGATAACTCATTCTGCCAATTCTCTTTATCTGCCCTGTTGTGAGACAGATAATACTTTCTGCTAATTTGCTGATTTCGTAAGGCAAAATGTGATTTCATTTTTTATGAATCAGATTAGAGAAGGAATATCTACGTTAAGTACATGAGTGTGTCTGAAGTTATTTTTGAATGTGTGTGTGTGTAAGTATTCATATGAGTTCAGTACCAATTCACTGGAGAGAAAGTGTGCAAGAGGCGAGAGAGAGGTGTGTGTGTGTCACACTATAAGTAAGGGATCTGATTATCTTGGCTAACAGAAGGAAGTGGCGGTCTTATCTGTCATCATTGGTGAGGAGACAGAGGTTGCAGAGGTCAGAGCCTGTCTGACCTGGAAGCCTCTGTCTGTTCTAACTCTGATGGGCAGAATGAAACAGGGGCGCGTCAAAGCACTCTTACTTCCCCCAGCACCCCAGGCCTCAAGCACAACCCTGGCCTTGAGCACAGCAGAATTGCAAAGTGGGGGCTGCCCCCTCATCCCCCCCTCCATCCAGACCCCTCCATCCTGGGGCAGCTGTTTCTCATCAAGTCCCCCCTCTCTCGCTCCCCAAACCTCCACCAACACTACCACCCCCAGTCATGCGTCCCCTTCTCCTCCAACCGTGCAGTCTGGCCCAGCTCTCCTGCATTTAACCTCCCTAGCAGGAGCGGAGCAGAGGCCAACAAGGCACCGGGATAATGAAACAGGAGTGTAGTGTGGCTGCGTAAGTGTATGTGTGTCTGTTTGTGTGAGCGTGTGAGAGCAAGCAGGAGAAAGAAAGTGTGTACGTGCTAGTGTGTGACTGTGTGCACATGTGTTACTGCACAGCGCAGAGAAGGTGTATAAGTTAAGACATTAATGGCTTCTATAGTACCCTGGTGAAAGTGCCAGGTCCCTTAAGAACAGACCCCATTAGTCACAGAGGCTAAGCGGATTGGGATGATTACCATCAGGTTTTACTGGGGAAATGTGTCCCCTTCTCTCTATCTTTGTTGATTTTTTCCCCTCCATTCTTCCTCTGTCTTCCCTGGGTTCCTACTCACTTCCAGTTAGTATAAAGATACAATTACCCCTGGAGGCAACGGTGGTACAATTGATTAGTGCGGTGAATTAAAAGAGAAAGTCACCAATAGACAGGTCCAGCTTCCCTGCTCTGCTATTCCCTGTGTGGCTCACCCCGATTGTAGGATTGACGCTTGAGAGAATGAAACTGTTAAAGAGAGCAGAAAGCATAACGCTAGAATTAGATATCACTGATTCCATATGTACAGTAATTGCCAGGTGAAATGATGTTAGCTACTCCTCTCACACATTAAAATGTGAATACATTGAATACAAGAGAGTGAATCATGTATTTAAGAGTGAAACGGGTCATTTCAAACTGTAGCTTTTCTTTCAGTGTTACAGTAGTTGAACAAATGGCAACCTAAAAAGGGCATGTAGTGACACAGCGCTGTCTAAAAGGCGCAAAATGTTCCAGTGTCATATTTGAGAGCAACATGTGCATATCAAAGGTCTAGTTATCAAAGCATATGGCTTCAAGCGTGACTTGAGAGCACGGCTTGAGAGGAGTGCCTTTTTAGACTTTTTTTTTCATGTTGACTCTTCTTGCACCACCACCCTAATTGTGGAGATTTAAGTCGCTCAATTTAAGAAATTATCACAAATTACCAAGAGTCAACATAGAGGAGACTGCAGTCGATTCGAACAGCAGAGGGACACGTCCTCACTCGGGTTAGTACCCTGGAACGGCTCCAAAACTCACAATCCATTCTCAGAAAGAGAGCACCGTGTAGTGTATGTCAAATAATCCTGCTGGCATTGACTATCGAATGTTTAAAACACTAATGAGACAAACAGACATACTATATAAAACTTTAGTAGGATGTAGTTTTCTGACTGCTTCAAGGAGCTTATATCTGTACTTCAATGGACACATTTAAAAAGGAATGACAGGAATGAAAGGAATTGTTGCTATTTTACAGTCTCTACCTTTTACCTTCTAACAAAGTGTTGTCCCTTGGAGCTTGCTAGCTTGTCCTCTGTCTAATCCATGTATTGGTTATCCATTGGTCAGGACAAGACTGGTAGAACCAACTGTCAGCAAGGTTGTAGAAAATCAAAAGGAGAAAGTCCTAGCTGTGCCTGAGTCAATACTTTATTATACTTTACTCTTTATTAAGCACAGCAAAGAGTACATGCTGGTTTTGTCAGATATTTCTCAAACGAAAAGTCTAAATTTTCTCTCATTTGCAGCATCGTAACCTTTTTACTGCATAGTTACAGTACTGTGTGAAAGAGTAAATCATAAATAAAAACTTTGAACGTACAATGTATCCAATTTAAGCTCCTAATTGCATCAGAGCTTTTGGTTTTCTATCTTGGCCAAGTTTCCATGAGAGCTCCCCTCCAGGGGCAACGTACAGGCCCTTGGTAATATGGTTCTGCAAGCAGTCCTAACACACTCAGCCACTATTTATCCTAATCAGTGACATCCACATAACCAGGATTGCTTAAAATGAACCCCTTCCGCGCCCCAGAAAACGCACATTTACCGGGACCCCATTTGTCATGGGTAAATTGAGGGTCAGTAAACTTCGCCTGTATCCTCCAGTGGGGATCCAGGACATGCATCATAACGTTAGGAGAGAATGATTGGCGAAGGCGAGCTGTCACACATTTGTCAGGGGGAAGGGAACATTATTTGCTAATTTCCCAAGCTGGGCACTGACAGGGTGCTTCGTCTTCAGACCTTTGGTGACCAGCATAGCTTCTCAGCTATTAGTACAAGTCAAGTGTTTTTTCTTCTTCTTTTCTTTTTTTTCTCACTCTAAAGCAGCAGTAATAAGAGCCATTCATTCGACCTCACATGATCGCAGCACACTGGGTGAAGGATTTTGGATGGAGCAGATGCCCCATACAGTGAGCTGCTCTTGCCAGGCCTTAGTTGAGGCCAGACAGCCTTGAGGGCTGATGGATCACAAACTTTCCTTGTCAAGGTGACGCTATCGACTCCACTGCACCAAAATCTGACAAAATGGGTATGAGGCAGTCATTCATCAACATAAGGACAAAGGGGTCATGTGTGCTTCACTCAATACTGGTGAAGAGCAAGAAATGTCAGCTCTGTAAGGGATGGAAAAGGACGATGTTGAAGTAAGGCCTCTTTTTAGTTCAGCTTCAACTAAAGTCTTTTACTTTAATTGTTTACTATACTATCACCCAAACTAAACCGGCAATGTTTTTGTGCAGCAAAGAGATATAGTGATATCCAGCTCTTAAAGCCAATTTAAACTTCCTGTTCCACTTTTAGAAAGAGGGACAAAATGTTATAGGCTCTTGGACCCTCCTCTCCAAAAAGAATTAAGTAAACAAACACAGACGTCTTTATCAGAGCACATCAGATAGGGCCCTGTGCTGTTCAGTCTGTGAATCGGGCCTATCCTTACGTCTCCTCTCCACCCTGCCGTCACTTTGAAGTCCCAGACTCAGAAGCTGATCAGATGAAAAGCTTCCTTTCCATTTCCTGTCCTAAAGGGTTGGGTTTGGTACGCCGGTGGTTGCTGGTCAGTTCTGGGGTGTGGCCTACAGCAAAGATATGCTATAATCAAAGGCATTCAGGGAGGTATGTAAACAGATCAGCTTTAGAGGAGAACTGGCCAACACAACACCAAATAGTGCATGTAAGCATTGTATATTTAAAATTACAAATCTCTCACACATAGCATTTCAAATACACATACTATTTTAAATTTATGTGCAGATTAAAACATTCAAAATCATCTTGCACTGTGACACTTCTGGGATGAGAAAAGATGAAATAGGCATTTATAAATGTCATTGCAACAATCAAGTGGGTTGTGACCAGTTGGCACAACAGTTTTAGCATGTGTCAAAGCATGTTATCCGCTAGCCGTGTCCCCATACCTGCCTGTCTCATTACAACTCTGGTATTTAGCATTAGCTCCACAGGAGTGGAGCAGACACTCGTTGCCAAGTTAGATGGGCTTGGTTTGAAGGCCTTGTGAGCTTGTGTGGAGCACGACAAGGTTCCACGGAGGAAGGTCCTTGTGTCCAATTAGAGGGCTGACGTGACACGTGCTTGCACTCCCCCACTGTCAGGCAGCTTGTCAGGTAGGCTTTGAGAAGCACACTGTGGCATTATTCCACAGCGTGTTATCAGCAAGTGACCTGTGAAATCCAGCTCCAGGAAATTGATTGAAATAAGTACTTGCAGTTGAACATGTATTTTTCCCCCATTACATCTCTCTGTGAAATATACTGTGGGTGTCTTTCAAGAGAAAAATGAAAGTATGGGTGTGTTTTCTCCCACTGTAAGGATGGTATTCATTGATTTAATTTTAATTGGACCCACTTTTTGTCCCACAGTGTCGTTAGAGGTCTGTTTTGTAATGGCTCTTAAAATGGATTGTCCTCACCAAGTCACAGCATCAGTCCTCTGCCACAGGAAAGATAGACGGAGGAGGCAGGGAGGGGGGCTCTTGATAGACGAGGATCTTTCCCCTCCTCCTCCTCGCTCTACCTCCTCTTCTTGCCCCATTTTCAGCATGATCCACACCCAACGGGCTTTAAAAGAACTCCACCTCTCATTCCCCCCTCCTCTATCCCTCCTCAGCTGCCGCATTTTGATTGAAATTCATCGGCAAGTTTATTGAGAAATGAATGAGGGAGGCAGCACGGTATTGACTTTGAGAGGAAAACACAACTCATCTTGAATGAGGGGGAAAACGCGGCCGTAATTTAGCCATCATCGATCTGTACCCCGTCCATGTATTGATCTTCATTTTACAATATTAATTTGCGCTTGCAATCAGCTGTGAAGGGAACCCATTTGATTTCTGTTGGCCAGTAATGTGTGAAAGTCCGCCGACGTCCTTAGAGAAGTGGCACACATACTTTAGATGTAATCTAAGAGGATTGAACAGGTGTCGTTGGCCCTTTCTAATAATACAACCAATATGAGGGGAGTCTGAAATTATGGATGTGCAATCTGTAACATTGCTCCCTTTTAACCGTGTTAATTACATTTTATCTGTTGCAGGAGCAATATCTGCTGGAGACTGTAACTGTCTAGGTTTTTTCATCTGTATTGGCTCAAAGTTCATGAAATTTCAATGAACATTGATCTGTCTCCATTGATTTATCTTAACTGCAGATCTTTGAAATTTTAATTTCCTGTTCATCTTGAGACTGCTGGAGATGGAATCACTCAGTGATAACTGGCTGCAGTGGATGGAGATGATATGGTCAGTGTTAAAACAGATGAGGTTTGCTTTGCGTGGGTTTGCTGTGAAAATTCCAATTTGGCTTGGTTTGGTTTTTTAGGACGGACTCTACATCTGCATGCGTGTTTCCTCTTCCCTCAGCACTGGAATATACTGTGTCTTTACTGTGAAGCAGCAGCATGACCTCTGAGTATCTTATCTTCTTTGTATGTACAATATTCAATTTTAACTCCTCACAATGACACTGGGATATTTATTCTTACTATGTCTCCAGTAAACTCTGAGATGAGGTCATTATGTGTGGCGATGTTGTTCTGACCTGCATCAATCTAACAGACTGCAGGTGCCTAGAAGGCTTCAGTTAGACTGTTTGACAAGTCACAAATGCAATAACACTTGAATGAACTTCTGCCTGTGCTGTTTATCTGTCTCCCCCTTTCCAACTCCCACTCCACCTCTAATTTGTGTTAAGGGGAAAGAAAAAAATAACTGCTCAATGGTGTAGGAGGAGTGGAGATAAGCTCGAAGCAGTTAAGTATAATTAGCGAAAGTAATAGCTGGCAAATGGCAACAAGGCTAGGTTTTTATCTCCTGGAAAGATAGAGTTATCGTAATAAGCTGTAATGGCTGGCAGGAATGCTAGTACTCTGTGCAAGCTTCCATTCAGCCTCATAGACTTAACAAGGAACAATTTCCCTTAAATTTACTGCTTTGCTCAAACATTTCCCTATGTTTATGCCCTGATACTGTAAGCCAATACATGTGTTCAATCCACTTCCATATAGACCGAGGGCACATAGTGGTGATTTGCCATGTAAGCACTTCTGGCTGCCAACGTTGGCCATGTTACACTGTTTCTGTAGTGCGGTTACTCATGTCCTATTTCTAGAGAACATGGAGAAGGAGCAGCAGACCACACTCAGATGCCATGTACACGCTATCCACTCTACATTTTAAGTAAAGTGGCGAGACTGAGGCGGATAAAGGAGCTCTCAGAAAATGTGCTGGTGGCATGAAAGGACGAGCAGATTAAGGCGTCAAGATGAAAATAAGATTGGGAAGTGCACATTCCAGGCAGAGGAATTCCACTGAAGCCCGGCCATGAATGCTTGTACGCATGCGTGATATTCAAAATTGGAAATGATATGGTCACAGCTGCACAGCGAGTCATGCATTCCATTTCTTCATATTCTGAAACATGATCTTTCACTCTTTAAAGTGAGAAAACTACAATATTTATTAAAATTCCTTGAAGAAAGAGCAGGTCTTTCTCTTTGTCCAAAAATCTGTTACTATGTTAAATTTACTCAATAATCTGTTTTTGTTATATCAGCTGTTTAATTTGAAATATATTAGCTTTCACTTTGTTGTCTCATTACTTTTGTTAAATTCTAATCATTTTTGAAATTAAACCGTGGAAAAAAATCTATGAACAATTATATCTCCTTATATGTAACACAAGCAGGGAAAAAGACATGAGCGATGTAATTGGACAAAACATGTTGCCTGTCTAAATCTGAACAGAAGATGAGAGAAAATGAAAATTCTATTAGTCCATAATGTTCCCACTGCTGCACCTCTCCCCCCTCCCATGTGCTCTTCATCTCTCCTGCAAAGTATTCAAATGCAAACCCTGCCTTACCTCCCCGTGTCTCTTTTTCTCTAATTATCCATGAGGTCAGTAAGCAAAATGGGGAAGAAGCCAGGAGATCAATACAAATTATCCCTGAGCAAACCAGTGCTGACAGTTTGAATTGCAGCATATGTTTACCCAAAATCAGGCAATTTATCTTAATATCAGGCGAGTAATGCAGCAGGGGTGAGAGGTCACACAATCTCTCCACCTCATAATTACCCGCCTCTAAAACAGGAAAGTGGTATTGATTGGCCGCGGGCCGGGAAGCGGGCGTGACTGGAACGTGCCAGCGACCCCCCCACAGCACCCCTATCATACCCCCCACCCATTTCCCCCCGCCTTCCTGTGTCCCTCCTCCCCTCGGCTAGACTCCCCACCCAGTGCAGGATTTATGGGATGTGTATGGAGGGTTTCCTTACAGCGACTGAGAACCCTTACAGAAGGAGTAAAAGGGGTGGGGGGGTGAGATTGCTTCTTCCACACTCTCACCCACCCTTCTTTCACCATATTGTGTTGGAAGGACGAGGAGGGCCAAACTAATTTTGGCATGCATGGAGTCATGCAAGGGCAACGCAGAGCTAGATTTGCCTGTTATGTCTTTGGAAGAGAGTAAAGTTTACGACAGAGTGTGAAGTTAGAACATAATGATGTGCCAAGGATTAAAAAAGACACAGGGTTAAGGGGTGGGAGTGAAAGGGGAGGGGGAAAAGCTGCTGTCTATGTGTGTGGTATAAGAGAAAGTAAGAGGAGCAGTCCCAATGATTCTTGTAAAAGCTCAGTAGATGAAAGAAAATCTTTGCAAGGAAGAAAAAATGTGCCGAGCAGTGCGATGAATACACACATAACACATTTATTGTCTGGATTGAATATAAGTGCTCAGTATATATCATCAGCAGCTCTTACAGGATTATTGACATTGTCTGTATCTGTCTGCACCAGTGTACATGCTATGACTACAAAACTGTCAACTCATCAACTGACAGCACCGTTTAGCGCTAATGCAAGTCTCCATCAGCTGTCAAAAGCATTTGCATGAAATCAATAGCAGATGGCGGTCTGTGTCACCAATTTCATTACGCCGGGGTTGTTACAAAGATCATCTCCATGATAGATGAGATGGCGACATGTCGACATGTGGAGATCATGCTTGACGCTCGGGCTGCGACTGCATGAGACTGGGCCTTGTTTAAAACCTAGGCTTAGCACTTTTTTTTGTTCCATTTGGTATATATAATTCCCCACTAAACACTGTATATAAACTGTAAAAACCCCTGGTAAAATTCACTTTAAACAGTTTAAGGCTACATGGTATCCTACCCTCCAAATCACATTCATCATAATTCTTAGGTTTGCTTTTACAGTAGGGCATCATTATCATTGGAGAGGCAGATCAAACAGAACACCTCTCCCAACCTAGGTCTCGTCCTGTACTGTACGTCTATCCGGCTGTGTTCCCAGCATGCCTGGCGGGTTGTGTAGGCCCCAGCTGAGGCAGAGGACAGGAGAGCGTGATGTATCACCCTGAGAGAGCCCACTGACAGCCTCTGATGATGGATGGCCTGATTATGGAGTGCTTTTTACACATACACAATTTACATCACACTGAGCAGCGCGGTCTGGCAGGGCTGCCATGCACATTCGCTCTCTCAACCGGGCACGTGCGCACACACAAACACACACGCTCACAAACACACATATGCATGCTCATGTGCGTACACATGTACACATGTATGGGACAGCCAGAGTGCATAGATAAGACGGGGGGTGGAAATAACAAAAGAAAGGGGGCAAATTCCTTGCTACAGCCTTGTCATGTACGATCAATACGGCAGATCAATCCTTTATTAAGGAGAAGATGGCGTTCCCCCACATTGCGAAGCAGACCTTTGTCATTTTGGAACGCATGATGACATGTCAAATCAGATTTCCAGCAGTGTATGTTGTTATGGCACGGGGTTTATTCAGGTGTGCCTGGCCAATAGGACTGAACACCACTGTATTTGCAAGCTAGATCCCTTCTATCGATTAGCACCCTGCATTGTCCATGCTTGAACACATAATTGCTCCATTTGATCACAGTCGAGCTGGCAATTACTGTATTCAGGTTTTTGCAGAAGTGGTGCATGTTTTCGATTATGCGTGTGTAAGTACACGTGTACTGTATGTATGCGTGAGTAGGTACGGTATGTGTGTGTGTCTGCAGCTGTGTGTGAGCATGCTTGCACATGTATTTAGATGAAGGGGAACAAAAGAAAGAGTGAGAGACATAAATGTTCGTTTTGCTGCCGTGACTCCCTAGTTTGTGCTTCAGTGGCCCTGCCTGGCTGTGTGTGTGTGTGTGTGTGGTGGGGGGGTTCTCTTGCTTTCACTTTCTCTGGTGTTCAGCAGGTTCAGCGAGCTGTGCGGTGTTAATGCTGAAATTACATGCTGAGTAATGAGTGATGGGCCAAATTACAGGCTGAACAATGAATAGAGGCAGGCAGCTCTTATTAGTCTCCATAGAAAGCCATTGATTTATGAAGCGCCTTGCTCGGCGGAGTTACTCTCCTGAAAATGATATCTACATTGGGAAGTGATGTTCTCTATTAAGTCGTTCCTTCCCCCTTTACACCACTCTCCTCCTTTTCCTCCCCTCCCTCCCCTCCTTTTCTCCTCTGCCCTCCCTCCCTCGCCTTGTCCTGCCTATGAGTGTACACATGATTGTTTAGAATCAGGCGGAGCTGTAAGGAAGCCTTCAATTACCCATTAGGACTGTCAGACATAAAACGCCCTGCTCTCACCAAAGTCTGGGTTATGATTCATTTACTTTGTGCCTCTGATTCATCGCCCAATATGCCTCATGCCCCAGATTACTATTTGAGGGGTGGGAGAGATTAATGGCTCCATGGGATTTGCTGCCGTATTTCACGGGCCCAGTGTTGCAGTACAGTTGGTGCAGAAGGGTGAAATGACAGCAACTTACACTAGATCAATGTGTGGACAGCCTTTCACAGATTATTAAAGCTCTGTTAGATTAAAAGACCCCCGCTATGTAGTTTTCTGTAGTCAATATTCTCAAGCAGATAAAAAGGGGGAGGGTCCCTCTGAAGGATTCTCAGACTCTCAGACTGATGTAGGTCATCACGGCTGTTAATGGAATAACACTTGGTGACACAAGTGTCAGAGGAACCCGTGTCATTTTCCGTCGCTTGCTCCCCCCACCCCTCAACCCCGGAGCTGCTGATGTTTCATAAAACATTGTCTCACCCCTGAGGTTTCTTTGAAATTAGGCATTCTGAAATGACTTTTGTACTGTAAACTCTAACGGATTTCTCAATTAGTTTCCTCCTGTCTCTGGCAGAATTGGCCCTGAAATGGTTCTAATTTTCATTTTCGCTCTCTTTCAGCCCTGAATGAGCCTACCATCGACTATGGTTTCCAGAGGCTGCAGAAGGTCATCCCCAGACACCCCGGCGATCCTGAGAGGTTACCAAAGGTCAGTACAGTGTCTCTGCTACGTAGAAAATCACCAAACGGCAATAAGATTGAGCTGTCTGCATTACAATGTCTCAGTACTCTAAATGTGACAAATAAACAAAACAACATTACCATCAGCGCAGAGCACTGTGACCCTAAACTGTAACAGCTTTGCTTCACATATGCGGCTTACCCACTAACCAGCGTGGTAATGGTATTGGTTTTGTGTGAGGAAGAGAGGCGTAAACTCTCTGTGTGGTAAAATAGCTCAATCAGGCGTTTTCCTCTCCAGTAGTCTGTGGAGATGGTAATCTGGTCAGAAACGACGTCTGCACCCTCATTACCCCACTCATGTTTTCCTTTCATTTTCTGCAGCTCGATTTGGTTTAATCTTTTGTTTACAGAACGCTGTGCCGTAAACCCCCTAGTCTTACTGCAGCTAATAGACAAAGACTGTATGTTATTATGCTTTGGCTTTCTTATTGTTTTCTTTTGAACCTGGGTGAAGGAGTTGAAAGCCACATCAGTTTTAGACACACTGGTGTGGCACATAAATAGGCTGCCGTATTGATAGAGCTGAGGTACGGAAGTTTTTTAATTTTTTCCCCCCCTTTGCCTCCTCTGCAGAAACTCTTTGATTATTATTTTATTATTTTCCTTTCCCTTGATTCTCTTAGTATTTCTGTTTACTATGGATAAAATCTTACTGTGTTTTCACTAATTGCCACCCTGCCAGTAACCATTTTGGTGACTGACGTTACAGATGTGTCAAGTGTAATAATATGACTGATTAGCGCGTTCAAAACCCCTCGGCATGTAGTAAAGTGGTGGCCACCTCAGAGTTTTAATAATACTGTAAAACCTTTAAAGACCTTATCTATTAAATCCCAGCATGCAACACAGCAATATCATTAACGTCCAACGGACAATTTAATAAAGAACAGACTGTGTGGTAGCTATCGATGTTTGACCAAGGCAATGCGGAGAAATAGAACATCACAGCTAGTCCCTGGTTCAGTATATGAAGTGTTTCAATTAGACTCGGTCCCTGTGGAGACAGGAAACAACACCTAGACATGAAATGTTACTCTAATTTCAACTGTAAACGTAGACCAAAAGGTAAAGCATACTTACCTCTGATATCCACATGACTTTCTCTATCTCTGCAGGCATCACCGGTCAATCTAGTTGTGCTGTTTCAATTTTATAAAGTCACAGTGTCTTTGCGAAATCCACATCTTTTGAACAAAGGGAGCAACATTGTTAAACAGCTTTATTATAGAGAAACCTTACTTCTTTTCCTTGAATACAAAATGTTGTTGCCTGCAAGACAGATTTTGACACCGAACCCAAGATTAGTTTCCTGGGTGCGCGTATACTTAATATAGCACGCTCTCCCAGCCTTTGCATGAAACAATCACAGAGTGAGATGAAACCCTGCACTTCCAATAAACAACATAAATATTTGATTTGCTCTCTAATGGACCCAAATATGGGGTTCAGGGGGCATGTAAATGATCCCACCAAGTGATTCGTCATTGTTAAGCTTGCCATCTGAGGGTCAGCTCTCGGGGTCAAAAGCACATTCCCAATAAAACAGCCTGCGGCAGGCTGAGGTTTGCATGTACATTTGGAATGAGAACAGAAACAGCATATAGAGAACAGCCATTACAGGGTGCAGGTGAGGTAGGGAGACTCTATAAAAAGAAGATAAAGCTGGAGGACGCGCGGTGTGCATTAGCGGAAAGGCAAATCGACACCAAGCCTACTCACCGCCTCTACCCCCCCTCCCATGACTTCACCCTCCAGTTGATAATATTACTGCGCTATTGATTTCCACCAGCCTTCTCCCTGGGACCAGTAAGACACGTGGTAATTGTAAGGAGACAGAAAGCCAATATGGGAGTGCTCATGGATAGCAAGGGATGCACGCTAATATTGTTGCTACACAGAGAAAAAAAGGGGGGAAGCTGCCTCTGATTGAAGTTTACCTCGTAATTCTAAGACAACATCGTAGATGACAGTCTGACCCTGTGGGAGGAGTGGAGATATAAAAATTCAATGCAAAGTCCAGGGTGAATATGAAAGTAATAAGTGTGAGCAGTCAAGTGATGAGAAAGGAGATTGGTTTGCGGGCATCGCGTTAAGTGAAGAGAGACTTTGGAATTCACCCTCCTTTTTAAGATCTTGTTATAAAACAATTTTCTATTCATAATATAAAAAAGACAATTTATAATACCATTTTGTGCCCTCTGGCAGTAATGGACAAATAGACTGGATATCACATTATATCACACTCAATTTCTCTCTTCTGTAACAAATTAGATTCATTATGAAATTAAAAGTGGAAACTCAATATTGTTTTATTATTAAGCTGATTGCTTTGGATTCTTTTCTTTCCTCCCAAAATGAGCATAAGCCCATTCTTTTCCAATTCTTTGTGTAATCCACAAGGAGAAAATATTACAAATGTGTTCATGTCAAGCAATTACCCATGTATTTAAATGAATCTCTCTTCCTGTGCTCTTTGAAGTACCTTCATCTAATGGCCCTATGCTTCTAAATGCATTCATTACCTCAGGCTAGAGCTAACAGAGTAATTGCCTTACAGTTTTATAATGGCATTAGCACTCCAAGCTACATAACCTAGGCCCTATTTTATTAACTGTGATAATATAAATACAACATCCATGTTAATCTACTGCTTCAAGAATTACCACGTCTCCTTATTGTTAGATATTTTTTATAACATGTCATTTGTTCAAGCCTCCCCTCATTTTTTTCCCGGCAATAATATAAAACCGCCTCTAAATCTTAGGTGATCTGTCATCTGAACCGCCCCATTTAAACAGTTGTTGAGCACGAGACCTTTATGCAAAGCATGACAAACAAAAGCAGAAATCTGTCACGCATTTGTCACAGAACAACAGAAATCATTTGAAGCCTTTAATTGTTTCAATTTAACATGGTGTGTTCTGATATGTCTCCATGACAAGAAAGCCAATTACACTTATGCTGGAGTAGTATTGAGATTTACATGGAAATGCCCTCAGAACACTATTCCGTGTTAATCGTATTCACAGCGTGAGCTGATACGCATGAAAGCGTCTCGTCAGAAGAAAACAAACTTCTTCCTTGATTGGGTGCAGCACTTCTCATCATCCTCGGATATGACTAGGTTGCCACTTAAGCATAGCCTTGCGAGTCAGCTTGGTTAGTTAAGACACCACGCGGTAAACGACAGATTAAGGATGAGAGGCAATATCGTTTTCTCTCCTCCTTTTTCCAAGCTGTCCTTATGTCACTGCTGCAAAGTACCATATGGACAAGGAGGGAGAGGACGTTTTACAGAGAATGAAACATGGCTTGTGAACGTGACAGTCTTAATTGCTTTAATTGTTGTTTAAAATTGAGAGCCATGTAGAAGATCTTGAAATATGATAGAATAGATTATTGGTAATTATTAACTGCAGACAAAAAGAAAGAAAACCACTTTATCTCATTCAGCAAGAGAGAGAGAAATCTGTTATGCCTGATGAGAACACATCAAGACAGCTGGTCCTCTCATTTAGTCTACCTGCCTCACGACAACCATAATTCTTTATTTGTATGCAAACTAGATGCATGCAACGTTGAGCATACACACCAATTTCAGAGGTAAATGCCCATTCTAAGAGCCACCCATCCGGTAACTTGGGGTGGATTAAGCGATATGTTTCTATAAGAGAGCATGGCATATGCTGGAAGTGGCTTCTACAGTGATTCATCTTGATAAATCAAGGACTGTGGTAGATATGCTCCTCAGGATGAAAGGGCCCATACACACACTCCGTACACACTACGTACGCTGTGCCTTGGAAATGCAGGCCAAGTCTTGGAGGCCGCTGTTTGAAGGCGCGAAGGCTGTGTTTACATTCATTTACGGCAGCTGCCGTCTTAATCCCACACTGCTATTGCCAAGTGATGGAACACTTCAGACAAATTACTGAGGCCCGCAAAAGAAAACACAGCGAATGTGGGAAGAAAACAAGCACCATCTGAGATGTTTCTGGTGACAGATTTGCATTGCTTTTAACCAGGGTTCTAACAGCACAGTTGACAAATCTCTGCTCTACAGCAGGTGACAACAAGCGAGCATTTAAAAAAGAAAAAACACACGCAAGAGCCATGTCTGCAACTTGCCTTTGTCAGATTAAATGCACTCTAAAAGGAGGAGAGGGTTTTCATAGAGCATATTGCCTTCTGTATTATAGAAAACAAAGAGAGCAGTCTGGTTGCTTGAGAGGGATTTAATTGTAAGTGCTGAATTCAAAGAGCAGATAAAGACACACAAACAGGCCAAACCCCACCTAGCTGAATGCCCGAAACAGAGTGGGGGGAACAGGATCCAGGGCCAACTCATTTTCAGTGTTAAGAGCCAAAGCAACACAGCTAATCCGCATTGTCAAGCGGGGGCAAGCATGCAGACATGGATAAGACCACATCCTGAGCATCCGTGTCCCCAAGGCACAAGCACCCAGCTCGTGCTGGATGGGAAGTCATTTGTGAAGTCCTTTGCAACAGCCAGTCAAAGAGGTTAATTGAAAAATTCCTTAATGTCATTACAACAGAACTAGATTAACCCAGAGCTAATTCACTTTATTGTTCTGAAGAGAGGGGACTCAGCGCTGAACTCTGGAGCAAACGTGGAGCCCAGAATCAGGGGTGAGGTGTTGTTTTTAAGGGACTATGCCAGTTTAATTAAGATAGGGAACATTATTCACTGCTCTGCATGGTTGGAAGGAGCAAAGTAGTAGCACGGTATAAATGTAGCACTTGTGCCTTTTAAATCAGGGTGGCTTTTATTTAGTCTGGTGAATATGTAAACAATTCTAAAGCTCTCCGAGACCCGGCAGTGTGATGTTGTTTTTGATATTGTTTATTACTGTACGGACCACTGGGGTCACAAACATAATCTGTTTCGGTCTTAACATGTACTCTTCCTGTTTTCTTCATCAGGAGGTGTTACTGAAGAGGGCAGCTGATCTCGTTGAAGCCCTGTATGGAATGCCCCACAACAATCAGGTTTGTATTCACACAGCTGCTTAGGCGTGCTTACTGTATACCGCCAGTCCACTGATACATAAGAAACCATTGAAAATGTACTGATAGTATCACCAAAGGGTATTTTTCACCACTATATCTGGAACAATGTAGGCTACATGCAATGTGAGTTAACCATATATCCATGAACCATGCATCAAAGCAAATGCGCAGCTATAAAAAAAACATAAATCACAAAACCTCTGCTTTCTCTGTGCTTCTCAGGAGATCATTTTGAAGAGGGCAGCTGACATTGCCGAGGCCCTGTACAGCGTTCCCCGCAACCACAACCAGATCCCCTCTCTCGCTAACACAGCCTCCCACGGCATGATGGGAGTCAACTCCTTCAGCAGCCAGCTAGCAGTCAATGTGTCTGAGTCACAAGGGAATGACCAAGGTATGTGATTTAGGGTATGGCTCCATAACTCAGCGGTTCTCAAAAGTGGGGTCCAGGGACCTGCAGGGGCCCTTGAGGGGATTCCAGGGGGCAGCAGAGTGAAATGAGAAATAGTTAAATTTCACTCTATTTGTAACTCATTAAAATGAAAAAATTGATATAGACATTACTTTTTTTGAACACAAGCTTCAGGCCCATCCCCACATAAAAACTGGCATCTACAGTATGTGATGATATAAAAACATTTGATTGCAGCAGTAAATTCCTCTTACTATTATTATAATCAGTGAACATTTCCCTGGTAAATACTGTACAGTGGGAAAGAAATGAATGGATTTTTCTTCCTTTCTCCCACCCGTGTTATTCAGTGGGTTACAGCCGGAACACCAGCAGCGTGTCCCCCCGGGGCTACATCTCCAGCAGCACCCCGCAGCAGTCGAGCTACAACACCGTCAGCAACAGCATGAATGGCTACGGCAATGCCGGTATGAACCTGGGAGTGCCAAGCTCCCCTGGGTTCCTCAACGGATCCTCTGCCAACTCTCCATATGGAAGTGAGTAGCTTGCCACTATCGCACGCTGTAGTAGCACTAAGCTGCTGCTGATTTAATTCCAGTTCCCACATTCGTTTTCACTTCTATGAATCACTTCTGACAGGGTTATAACATTATTGATGGTGATAATATATTACTATTCATTCACAGGGGCTTGCTTGGTTTTAGTGTTTTGGAGAACACACAAGTAGCTCAGACTAGAAGCAATATTCATTTTTATGTGTATTTCACCATATGCCACCTGTATTTGTTCAACCGGACAAGATGTTGATGGTAGGGGCCTGTGAGTACTGATCATGTATCCCCCCTGGCAGTAATACTATCCCAGCCTTACCTTAACTGCCCTCTCCCTCTCTAGCACTACTCACAGCACGTTCTCACTCTCACCCTCCCTCCCTCCTTCCCTTTCCTTCCCTATCGTCTCCGCAGTTAAACAAAAGAGCGCCTTCGCCCCTGTGGTCCGACCCCAGGCCTCCCCACCCCCCTCCTGCACCAGCGCCAACGGCAACGGACTGCAAGGTGAGCCCCCCTCACCCCCTCATCCCTTCCCTACGGACTACTGGTCAGATACCGCTGCTCAGGCCTCTGTCCGGTTTGGTGAGGGATTAATCATTACAAATATATGCATTTTGACAGGCCAATTTACACCTTTCAGTTCACACTCAGACATCCACTCACACAGAGCATGTCTTTACACACACAAGTACGAGGACTGCAAGTGTCGCCTCTCGTCTGTGCAAATGTACACACAAACGTACATCCTCGTTGCCCTTTCATACAAATGATCCCCTTCTGATGTCGCAGGAAAAGACCTTGCCAGAATTGTTTTAGTAATTATGTTTATTAGGTTTTGTGCATGTGTCATGACCAACATGATTGCTTTGAAAACAAGCTTAGCCGTAGTGTGTGCCCCAAGATTAATAACACTGGGCTTAATGAAGTGGGAAATTAAAGTTCATCTTGCTACACGTTCATACTTATTAATACATGTTGTGCAGAAATTAATGAGCAATGCCTTGCCATCATCTGCGCTGGCAAACTTAAAAGCATTTCAACCATGACTCTACAAATATACTCAGAGCAATATAATAATATATCATCCCAGCACTTCACTAGTTGCCTAATTGTTAAAACGTGTGAAAATACTGAATATATAAACTCTCTGGGTGAGGTACAGTTGCTAATGATATCCTAAGCAGATGGTCTTGGTAAAATAACGGAAGCTACCTTTGATCTTGCCTAATCTCTCTTGGATAATGACGCAGAGGCACAACTTGGGGAATGTGTAAATGTAGGACTGATACGTTGTACAGTGTCGGAGAGTGTAGGATAAAGAGATGAGGGGAGGAAAAGGGAGCGATAGAAGGAATCTGAGGGGAGTCTGAGGAGTGTCTCGTACTGTAGCGTTGTGGCATTGTGGGAAGTGACCGTGTTGTTGCTCTGCCGTCACCACGGCCGCGTCTCCTGGGAGTCTGGGCCACTGTTTGCCATTACCCCAACGCCAGGAGAAATATCACACATAGCAAGAGTGGAGTGCTGGGGGCTGAAATGTCAGAGCAGGAGGGAGGTTTTCAAACTCTCCCCGTCAGGAGGACGTGCAGCAGCAGGCTGGCGGACACGGCAAACACTCACAGGCACATACGCAAACAGGCACATTCAGGCATACATTCACGCACTTTTGCACAGTCAGATGGCTGGACACATGCGTCCGCACACACACACACACATACACACACACACACACACACATACATACACACACTAATTTACAATATTTTAATAATATAATATCCACATATGTTTTAGTCAAATAAGCTAATCTCCTTTCTCTCTCTGTCTTTTTCCCTCCAGCCATGTCCGGACTGGTTGTCCCTCCAATGTAAATGCACTTTCGTCATCTCAAGCACCAGTCCACACACTACCACTTCACAGGACACCCCATCAGCACACAGCAAAATGCTGGTGTAATGTATAGTCAACCGCTTGTTCTGTTTTTAAAGATGAAGAAAAAAAAGAAAAGAAATGATTTTTTTTTCTTTTGAAATGACTCGCAAACTTGCAGAAAAAAGGATTTCACGAGGAACAATATTTTTTTCTCTGTGGGATTTTTTTTTTTGTTTGTTAATTTTTCCCCCACCATTTTATCACCCTTGAAGAGGACACAGGATGATGGAAGGGTTTATTTTGTATACCTGTCGGGTTGTGCTTTGGCCTTGGAAATGTCCAATCAACCACACATTCAATACTGGAAGGGACTCTGTGGACTCACCATCTGGTTGTAAAGTAAAAACACTGATGTACAGTACATTTGCCAATGAACTTATTTGCCTCAGAAATTGTTTTTTTCTGTTTCAACTCTCTTTTAATAGATTCACAACAGTTGTGTGTCTTTATAATGTGACTTTTTGTATTTTTATGTGTGAGAAAAATACACAGGGGCCAAGAAAGTTTGAATTTCAACTGGAAAATATATGAGATATATAATGTAGAAAATTGATCATAAAAGTACAACAAATACGAGTAAAAGGGGAGGGGCTGGGTGGGTAAGGTTGTATCATGTTTCATTCCTGCATTTTAACTTAAATTTTGTAATTTATTGTAGCTAGAAATCATCTTCAAAAGTAAAAAAAAAAATCCTCTTTGATTCAACAAGCACACTGACGTGTACAAAACACTGCTCTGTTGATGAATATGATGTACTTCCATGTCTAGAGCTTCCTTTTAAGCAAGTGTGTTTTGCCATGTTTTTCAACTTTTTTGCTAGCACTGTATATTAATGCATTCCTAGGCTACTGTGAAGTCTGTTTCTTGTTGATGAGGAGCAGTCTCCCCCTTCTAGCTCCAACTCCCTTATGTGTTTTATATGTGGTTAAAAATTGTAGACTATTGTGATATTGCCAAACTTGTGCTAAATATTTATACATCTGTCTTTTTCATGTTCTTTTAGATCGACAAAAAACATTTAAAAAACAAAATTAAAATCCATTGAAAATGTAGGAGTATAGTAGTTCATTGTCATATTTCTGTTCAAACACACACTTGCGCTCACTGAGGGAAATTTTGTAACATATCAACTATAAATAATGTATTTATCTCTGAAATTTTGTATATTGCTTTTCATTATGTATGTATTAATCGTCATGCCCTTAATATAGTGATGCAGCACAGATAATTCAGCCAAGAACTGTTGCCTTCATTTGTTTTCTTTTTGTATTTGATGAAATGCAATGTGCATATATTTCATGTGTATCCTCAAAAATTTGTGTTACTCCGTCAAGACTCTCTGTCCATTTTTTTAAAGGGGAAGTCAAACTTCATTGTTTATTTTTATATTGATTTTAAATTATCTATACAGACCATTTTGGAGAAAACTTTGTTGGTTGTATTGTCAAATAAATTGTTTGTGACCCATATGATAGTTGTTAAGATCCAATAGAGACTAATGTGCATGAGGGACAACCTTGGAGATAAAAAAAACACTCCATTTGTGGTTGTATTTTTTTCTGTTTTGTAGAATGTATAGAAGTCATTTTTACTCACCACTTATGACTCTGCCGCATAGCTTACATGTGTTTACAGGGAAGAAAATTTAAAAATGTCAACATTTGGAATGGAAACAGAAATGTTTTATTAAAATTTTCAGTAAAAACACAATAGCTCCTCAACTGTGGACTTCTTCAGTTTTAAGTACAGTTTGGCTGGCAGACAAACTGACAATCAGAAGAAAGGAAAAAAAAAAAAAAAGACAGTCATAACTTCTGAGGACAAACCTGTGATACACGTCTGTAAGTTGTAGTGTTTAGACTTTGCCATAGAGATACTTGTTTGAAACCTGTGGAAAAGTGTAACAACCATAAAAATGAAAACTGCTCTTTACTCATATTCTTTCAGCAAAGCACTCTGACATTGTGACATATTCCTACTGGTCTTTGTATCAGCATATCCTGCATCTGTGGTGCTTCAAAGGTTCATTGTAGTCATTCATAAACAGTGCAAGCTTTTTATTCAAAGCACCCCAAATGGGGCTCATTCAAATCCCTCATTTCATTGCATTAAGCCACCTAGTTAATAAAGAATCAATACATTGAAAGAGCAAGGTTATCCTTTGTCTATAAGGGCTGGTATCGTTTTGAACCTCTTATAGTTTGAGAGCTGAAAGGGGGGGCCACTGTGAAATCTATACTCATCAAGTGGGTCAAACAGAAGGATAGAAGTGTTTGAGGCAAGAATAGTGGTTCTCCTTAAAAACAACTGAGCATCTTATCTGGCACCCGGAGTGGTCATGGAGAGCAGGTCACAAAATGTCAATTTCTCATCAAGGCAACATTGTCCAGGGCCACCTCTCCCTTTAATGCACAATTAAACGCCGGCAACCTGAGTGGCAATCAGCATATCACAGCTTATTATGTCAAGCGCCATGCGTGGACCTCTCGGCACAGGCAGATAGTCCAGGAGCTGCTGATAATGCAAAGGACAGATACACTCAAAAAGAGTGATTTAATTTTCAGCTGTGATCGCTTCGTGCTTCAAATCATTCCCTCGATAATCCAATGTGTCCGATAACAATAGCCACACATCTGCTTCCTGGCGCTGCATTATCTGTTTCAATACACATACACAAGTTTGGATATATCGCTTTGCTTGCTGCTGTCTCTATTATTCAGTAACAAAATCTTGCTTAAGCAGGGACGTGCACAAACTGCATATTTATTTCTTCTTAACTGCTCTTTAAATTAAACAAAAGGGGAACTGCCAGAAACAACAGCCAACTGAGCAAAAAAAAAAAAAGAAAAAGAAAAAGAAAAAAGTTATGAGGGTAAAAGTACAATCAAAAAAATGACAGGTTTGCTCAGTTGTTGCCAATTTTAAGCGCTCTGAAGCCTGGCAGGCAGGCTAGAGGTACAGTATATTGTCTCAGCAGGTTTCTCTGTACCCAACGACCAGCCACTCGCTCTGCCACACCACTCAATCATTGTGAGAGCCTCTTTATTGGAGAACTCTAATGGCCACCCTCCACCATGATCTTAATGTGTGCATTAAATATTTATAAATCCTGGGTCAATAATGCCCCATAACCAGAGCCTGACAGACCCCCACCCATACCATGTGGCTGCCTCCCTCTCAAACACAGGCAAAGGTCACGGGGTCACGCAATCAAAAGAGAGCGAGGCTCGCCACATCCATATGTTGCCACTCTTATCAAGACTTTCCTCAGTACTGGTTATCTGTCAAAGGAAAGAAATATTGAAAGCAATATCGATCTTAACTAGCCTTGTGTTGCCGAGGGCCACGCTTCAAACATCTGCTCGTGGATTGTTATATTTCAAAAAAAAAAGAAAAGAAAAAAAAAACTCCTCTCAATAATATAAGGCTGAGCGGTAATATTGACCATCTCTGTCTGATGCCTGAGAATGACTAATAACCCTGTTATTAAGAAGCATCACCAGAGATTTTCAAGAGTTTTATGCGTAATAAATATTTCTTCATTAGTGCTGCTGGGTTAATTGTGCAGGCTGGCATCTCCGTGGTTTGAGTTTTACGTGACCATATCCAGGCTTCGCTCCTGTGCTGTTCAGGTGAAAGATTGTGCTCCGGTGATAGCGCACACAAAAGGGCGGCCGGACAATGAGCCAGTCAATGGAGAGCTCCAGTTGAAAGAGCCACAATGGCCATGCATGCTGGGAATTGGGCTGGATGATATAAAGGAATGAAACCTTCATTGAGGCCATGGAGGACACGCATTCAGAAAAGAGGTTTTGTTTGCTCTTTATCAATCGGCCGTTTCCCATGAGAAAAAACAATTCAAACTGACCTTAAAAAGAGAATATTACCTTACGCATCCACTCCCTATGTAACTCTTATTGAGGGGCTTATACGTTCACTTTTAATGGATGTCGATGTGGTAATACCTTTGTACCAATATGTGTACCGTATGAAGACAGGGCAGACCGTAAAACTAAAAGGTGGACAATAGTTTTATCTTCTCTACGCCATGGGCAGTGCTGAGAAGTACTTTTTAAGGATTTGCTCTTGGACTGACAGGATTTGTGTAACCGCTGAGTGATGCGTTTTGTGTGGGGGAAAAAGTGGTCGGCAACACTCGTGAAGTTGGGAGTTTATACACGAGTGGGATATGGCTGCTGTGACTCATAAAAACTGCACGAGTCGAGATCATAACTTTGAGACGACAATGAATCAAAAACATGGAGTCTGACCTTTTTTTGAGCAATTTCCACATTTTGAATCCAAACAGGGAATTTGACCTTTTTTTTTTTTTTTTTTTTACAAAATAGTCCCACATTAGCACACTCGACTGTCTGTGAATCGGCACATCTGATAAGACACTGCTCCCCTGCTACTGTATGCTGGGATGCAGCTTTGCAGGAAAAACTCTAGATCCTCGGAAAGATTTCCACTTCACTCACTGCAGTCAAGAAGGATGAGCAAAGTATCCCAGTGCTTCAAAATCCATTAAACTTGTATTTGGGTGTCATTTGATACTTCATCAATGTTTCAGTGCATTTCAAACCCAAAAATGCAGGATTTACTCCTGGTAGAAATACAATATTCACCATATTTTCCTTCTATGAACTTCACTTAGTCCAAAAATTACACTGTAAGAATTGCCTGGTCAGGGAGTGTTAGGCTACAGTGATAAAATAATATCACTTGAACTGTATTTTCTGCCACAGTCTCCACCACATAGAGCTCCTTTCATAGTACCCCTCTGTAGTGCTTTGTCCAGTAGTTCTGGATATGATATCATCTATTAATAATGTATTGGCAATGGATTACATAAAAAGGGAGCAGAAATAACATCCAATATTCATGCCCCCTGAGCTTGACTGTGTCCAATCCGTTTGGCCCATAAAACCTTAGCCCCATTTCCATATCCGCTGTGGGTCACGACAGGTCTGCCGCACAAAGGCTCACAGAGCAGCTTAACTCAGGAAAAGGGCAGTAAAAATCGGGTGGATTTCTGAACCCTTATGAAACAGCCCCCCTTGGAAAAAAGTGGAAAAAGCCCTTTTCCGATTTCAGCGCCTGTGAAAAACCTGGTACTGTATTTCCCTCTTTAATTGTGCCACTTGAGAAATTGACGTGCCTCTGAAACATGGCATGAATCTCACAGTTATTGCAGTCCCCTTGGCAGGGAATGTTGATACAACATCTGCATGCTATAGAAAGTAATGGAAGTAGCAGAGGTGGCAGCTGCAACTCTACAGGAAGTGTGCCATTTTCAGGCAGCGCTGCTGTGAGAACCACTAACTGCCAGCCTGGTCTTGCAGGCAGCTCTGATTGCCAGGACACTATGACAAACACGCAGGGGCTGGGAGTGTTGCATCCTGGGGGATGACAGCTTCTGTTTGATTGTCAATAAGGCTCATTAGCAGAAAAAATGGAGAATGCGAAAAGAGATTAAATGGCTTGAGACAGGGTCCCCCTCATGTTCCATTACAGAGGATTTATCAGAGCCTTTATTTCATCAATTCCACAAAAAAATCACCTATTGCCTCCACCCAAAAGGTAAAGCTGCAGAAAAATTTAGATTTAAAAAACTGTATACATTCCTGAAATTGTAATGAACTACATGCTATTCCATCGAATGTTCCTCAAACCTTTTAAACATCCTCGGCACCTAACATAAACCTCTCTCCTCCTGCTCTGAGCTACTCTCATTTTAAGAACAGTGGCGGATGTTTCCCTCCATCTTAGGGAGGAACGGCCAACAAAGCAGCGTGTAAGGGCCTTTCCCTGAAGAGTCCTTGTCACGCCGCGCCAAACCTCTGTGATTATCGTTGTTTTTGCAGAGAGTGTCCATGCCTGCCAATACCGCTGTTCCATAAATGAATTTGGCCCCTCGTCAACGAATTACCTAACACGCAGAACTGTGTATGTGTCACATCCAATTCCAACTCACCGGCTTTGGTGGTGTGTGTCAGCTGGAGGACTTAATCATCAATCGTCAATCATAATAAGCGAAGCACATTGATAGGGCTTCTTTTTTTTTTCTTCTTCATTTTTTTCCTTTTTCTCTTGCACAGTTAAATAAAGTGTAAAGGGAGAAGTTAAAACTGACCTTGTTAAATTGGGACCACAATTTATATTCCTAATTTAGTGTATAGATTAATTAGTCTTGGCAAGTGTGTGTATCAGTTTCCATGTGGCGGAGCTTAGGAGCTATATCCACTTGATCAAATCATAGCTTAAGGAAAATCTCTGGAATGATATCTGTAAGTTTAATCTTTAACCATCATGTTTTTTTGCTCAGAATGGGCTTTGCATATTTTTAGCTGCACACTTTTAATTAATGCTTAATTGGACAATTTATAGAGAGGACTTTTCCAACATTAGTCGCTAATCAATAGCCTCCATCTCACATCATACAAAATTAATCACTATGACCTGTTATCAGGCCTTAATGCAAGCGTACACACACACACACACACACACACACACACACACACACACCTAACATGCTAACTGGCAAAGCATGCATTTTGCACAAGGCTGAGGAATCTGGCTCATATTTTCCCTCTCCCTGATCCAATCCACTCCTCTCCCCCGTCATATAGATCGGAGTCTGTGGGGGCCAGAGGCGCTGACAGAGCCCAGATGCTCCCAGTCTGTCTGGGGGACTGGGGAGACTGGTGCCATGGGGTCCTGGAGCCTGTGAAGTGCCGCCCCTCCGTCAACATGACCAAGGCTAGACCTGCACTTTCTCCAGGCTGAGACACTCTCCTTACCACACTGACAACCGCGCTGTATAGTCACAGATTGATACATGCAGGGATACACACTCACAGGCACGTAATGTATGGCCGCTCATCAGCCGTTCCTAATTAGAGACCCCCAGTCCTACACTCAAGTTCATAAGGTTACAATGACACACTGATGCAGGGTTACTCACACACACACACACACACACACACACACACACAGGCATGCTGATACCTCTCAGGGTTTCTTTTACTTTCTCATTTAATCCTGCTCTATCTCACCACCACTGTCCTAAACTTGCTTGTGTGGAGGGGGGTTCTCTTTGTTCTAAAGAAACAACAAAAAAAAACAAAAAAAAGGCTTCATACGAATCCTCCATCCTCCCGCTTTCCCCTCTCAAAACACAAAGATCATTACACGAGCATCAAAGTATGCCATGTTTCAAATGATATTTCTCTTTGTAGTTGTGGCGTAGCGTGGAGTGTGTTGGTATTAGATGCTGCTGTGGCAGCTGTCGTGGCTGGCTGCGTGGTGCCTCGGTGTCAGGGCCTCCGAGGCCAGGCTGTCCCGGCAGACAGACAGAGGGGGAGGAAACCTGATAGTGCAGCCAAGCCCCAGTCTAATGTCTGTCTATCCAGCTATCTATCCCTGTGTCTATCTGTCTGACTGACTGTTGGACAGTGCCTATCTGCATGGCGGATACTCCCCTGGCTTCCCAGCAGCAGTGCACTGCTTACAGCTGAGTTAATATGTTCCAAAAAAGTTTCACTCTTTTATTTTTTTTTAAGTGCACAATCTTCTTAGGAAGAATAAAGGCAGCTATTTATGAATCACTGTAGCTGCAGGATTAACTTCTGCAGGGTCCTAAACTTGCGACTTCTACCAAGGGGTGCAAGTTGTGATAACATTAGAGTTATGAGCTGACATGTATGAGAAGCAAGAGATGGAAGCACAGAGTGTGTTTGTATTTGATGTGGGGGCAGAAAATTGTTCTATAATGAGGGGTGCCAGGATATGAGATGGGAAGTGGGGAGTTGGAGACAGTATATAAGTTATGAGAAGGAAACTAGTATTAGCAAATGCAGAGGTTGTTGTTGTTGTTGTTGTGCCTGTTTAAGCTAAAATGTATCTTACTACTATTGGCCATGATTAATACAACCTGGCCAGGTCAGAACCTTGCACTGATGCTACGAGTGCCACCAACTGTATTCTTTCTGGGGCTCAAATGAGTGTGTGTCGTATGTTAGAGCGAGTGTGTGTGTGTGTGAGGGGGTTAATAAATGTTGAATCAAACGCCGCACGAGACACTCACACTCCTTAAGGGTTGCCCATTAGCGGTGTGTGGGTGCATGGGGAGTTTATCAGTGTCTGGGTGATTTATGAAGTCAGACTCAATATCATCCACTTCACCCACACACATATGGACATACACATGTGCACACACCAACACGCATTGGCCACATGCTCACACACACTCACGCACGCACACATGCACGCACGCACGCAAGAACATGCACTCGTGTACTCTCCCTCTCTCTGAAATGGAGGCAGATATGAGGCCAAAATTAAAGGTTTCGCAGAGATTAACAGTGCGGATGATGAGATCGTCTCAGCCCCTTTTAATCTAATTCCTTTTTATCTCGGAGCCAGCATGATACGGAAATGGTACACATGGTGAACATACAACCACAAAATAATATAGACATAATAAAATTGCTGCTACTAAAAGAGCTAAATAATAACAAATCTTGAAATTGCAAAAAACTAGAGAAAAAAAAAGGTGCAAATTATTTTAAAGGGATTCATTGGATATCTAAGCAATTTACACGACCAATTACTGGCAGCATGTCTGAGTCTTTGATGCTGGACTCGCTTTTCAGCATCAACTGAACAACTCTACATACATCAGTATCTCTGGGTGCTAAATTCATAGCATTCCATAGAATTTACTTAGCCACAAGCAAAAAGGAGGGTGCTTACAGTGCACTTCAGAGCGCGCCTGGCTTAAATGGGACCCCTTGTGGCTGTGTCACAGCTCCCTTCGTTAGGGGGCTGACTGTAGCCTGTAGTCACCACAGGCATCATTAGCCTTCTGTGAAACCACAGACTGAGTCTCATTCTTCATCTGCCTGTCTGCTGCCTCAACATCTATGCTGCGATGGCGCTCCAATGGCAGAGTAAGTGAGTCCAGCAGCACGACAGCCGCACAGAGCTGATCGGATAAGGAATTCAAAAATACAGCAAAGTTCAAATGTATGCAGTGAGTGGGCCACTTGAATTGGCTCTGGAAAGGTTAAAGCTGAGGTTATTTTTGCAGGGTGGATTATTAGGCTACCTGGGCTGAACAGAAGAGGAATAACAATGGTAAAAGTAAGGGTCACTCTGGAACTGCACTAGACAGTGAGGGGAATCAAGAATTTGTGAAATAAAAACCTAAACTGTCAATATTACAACAGATCATCATGAGGGAATGTAGACAGGACAGGACATATTCGGATGTTTTCTAAACTCACGCCGTCACTGCTGCCCTTCCATATGGTCGGTCTTTCTAAAACAGAATAATTCATCCCAACTGGATTAAATGTGGTTGTGATGAAAATAAATTAAAATATAAACATTATAAGTTACAGATTAAATGTGCAGGATGAATTCAAGGTTGAAATGTTGATTTCAGTTTCCCGTTCTGTACTGCCCTCTAATGGAAAACACTACTCAGAAATAAAAGAAGGAGCTCTGACATACAGTGCTGCAGCGAAGAGAGAAGACACACAGCATAATTAATTATGAGCTGAACTGACTGAACGCTACATGAAATCAATTTTTAAATTACATACAATTAAAATGATGAAAAGGTAGTGTTTGACATTTTAAGATGTATTTATTTTAACATGTCTAATGTAACAAAAGTGCAGTATATAATGCATAAGACACCTCCACTCTAGGTGGATTGTAAGGCGAGAGCAAACAATGAGATCTAAATGAAGACAAAACAAATGCTTCACTACAAAGCTTTGTAGCAGTAAAATTCAGATCCTTTATCACTGGATGTTGAACAAAGCATTCACTTGGCAGGAAATTAAAAAACCAACGAGAGGTACAAAGACTAATTCTGCTTAGGAAAAAAACAACAACAACAACAACAATGCAAGAGACATATTTTTAAGGGAATAATAATTCTTTAGAAAAACCATTCCAGCACTATCTGGCAAACGCAACGGAGACCCACGGGAGCATATGTTTGTAATTCCTACTGTTCTCTGTTTAAGTTATTTTTGTACATTCTAATTCTGCAACAACTCTGTATCACATTAACTATGCAGCATCTCTATTCTTAGATTTAAAAAACTGAGTATAAACTGAATATTTACAAGTAGCTGCAGTTGTTTCACAGTGTGTGCCAAACACGCTAAACTTTATGGCCCTGTTTTGTGTTTTAAAAATAAAAAAAAGGCCTGTGTGTGTGTGTGTGTGTGCGTTTGTTTGTGTGTACTGAATGAAGGACAGTTGGGCTCTGTCATGCTTTAGTCTTCCCCTCTTGGCCTCTCATGGGTGAGCAGCCATTGTTTGAGATGGTCGCCCTTGCCGCTCATGTACGGCCCACTCTGTCCACTGCTAGAAATGACTCTGTGACAGGGGATGAGGAGAGGAACCTGGCACACAGACAGAGAGAGAGGAATTCAACTTTGAGGGGAGAAAAACACAAAAAAAATATTATGCAAACATGTTTACACACAGAGACACTTTAAAATATTTACTTTTTACTTTAAATGATCCATCATTTTCCACTTCATAAATTCAGTAAGGACAAGTTTTAAACTTGAAGAATAATAACTCCAGAAAGAATCAATACTGTTGCCACAAAACTATAATGTGTTAAAAAAACGAATAATTGAATAAAAACAGAAATACAGATAGAGGCTTTAAAAATCGACTGCCTTCTTATTCTCAGGTTGACATTTATTGTCATAGCAACACAACAGTTCGAAGTCTTGATAGTAGATATGTATTATGTATGAAAGAATCTCTGATTTACCACATAAACGGTGTGACTTAAAAGTAACCAACGTGCAGAAAATATGAATCTGCACTTTTTTATGTTCATGCACTGCATGAAAACAAAGTGCCACACCAGAAGTGTCTGGTTTGATCCTGCACAAATCCACATTCAGGGTGATGGCTCAGTCTTTGGGTATAAATGTTTTTTACTCTTTAATAGTGTAAAGCAAAGAAGCAATCAAAAATTAATGGGCAAAAACACCAGCAGGATGAATATTCAATCGAGAGGGTGTCAACATTAAGATCTGATAACCCTGTGATCATTAAAAAGAGGAAGTCGGTGGAGCGTTTACTCTTGTTGCAGACGACTGCCAGGGGGGTCCCGAGTTCTTTGTAAACTAAATGGCTGGAGAAAGATTAAACAAGCAAGCCTAAAACACTTCGATCATTGTGAATTCAGAACAAGGAGAGTGGCAATGGTTGCAGTGAATCAAAGCAATTATTTCTTTTAAAATATTCTTAATGTTGCCCTCATTTTGTTCTTGTTACACCAAAAACATCACAACCGCTGCTGCATTGTGACTCTATTTTTCCAGTTTAACCAAGCTATCCTGACTTGATGGCTGCTCCGCCAGCTTTTCATATAAAAGTTGTACATGCAGTGTGTTTCAGTTCAAATCCATCATTAAACCCGCTCCCATATCAACAGCAATAAAACTTTCCGAGCCCCAGATTAACCTTGCAGACAGAGAAATACTGCTCGAGTATTCGGATCAATACTGTTCCCCGGGTTTGGAGGGAGAGCAGGGTACCCTCAAGGCCTTCGGATCTGCCTCTTCACTTGGGGAAGGGGGGGGAAAGAGCACTACACCAGGCTTATCAATACTCAAATCCTGGTGAAGAAGAAGTGCCACAGAGAGGCGAGGATCGATTGAGCACACTGAGCTTTTCACAGCTGAAGCCCGAGTGGAGCAGCGCTACTGACAAGTAATTGACACTGACAATCTGACTCTGGATCTGTATCAGGAGCTGAGGGCTCAGGCTCCCAGCCTCCCTGACGAAAGGAGGGAAATGTCTGTAAAACATGAGTCTGAGAACTATTATGCAGCCATCCAGAAGCAATGCCATTGGCTAATGCAATATTTAAAAGTATATAGAGAAACCGCTCCATAGCACTGAAAATACTAAAATGCTTTTTAAAAAATCATTTATTTGCAGTTATTTTATTACAAATTATTTTTCTTTCTTACTTAAAACAAAAAAACTATTGGAGGAAAAACACACTGCTGAGATGAGGATGTACACAAGCTATTTCACATCACATACTGTATGAGGGAGACCATCTCACTGGCTGCATTTCAGTAGAAGTGTTCTTTGCCTCACAGAGCACACCGGTGGTGCCCACAGCACTACATGGGCAGAGCTAAACGGGCTTTGATCAAAGGGTTTGATCAAAAGAAGACACAGCACTTGCCCTCTAGCCCTTCATTTTGTACACAGTGGATTCATGGGCAAAATGATGCAGACCAGGTTTCCTACAAGAATGGGAGATTTGCAGCGTACATCTACAGTAAAGACTTGAGAAAACAGGAACAAAAGGTGTGGGCTTAAAATCGTGCTGTAGGTAGACTTTTACTTCTCAGCCGTTATCCGAGGGAGGCGTTTATTTTGCCATTGCACATATACGCACCTACGGTTAAGATTACATATCCTCTAACAGGGAAGTCTTTATAAAAAATGTTTTATTGGAAAAAACTCAACTCCAAAACTACTTTTCTGTAGGTAGTCAATTTTCAAAGGATTGAAAAGAAGCAGATGGAAGCTGCAAACTATTTTATAATCACTTTTTATGCATTTTACATATTTAAGTGGTTATCTCATCATATACGTATAAATGTACCCATAGTATAGATTACAAATCATATATATTTATTCATTTTCTTCTGGGCTTTTTTATTTATTCATTCATCATTTAACTTTTTTCTGAACTTTTTTAACAGCCAACTGCAATTGGATTATAAACCATTGATGTAAAACCTTTAAATCTATTGCAACTTGTATGGTTGTTCCACATAATCCTACTTACATTTAATTACAGCCAAAACTAATTATTATTTTCATTATCCATAAACCTGCTGAATATTTTCTCGATTCATCAATGAAATAGTGTGTAAATCAGTTTGCCTGATTCCAAGGGGACGTTTCCAAATGTGTTGTGTTGTTTAACTAAAAGTCCAAAATCAAAAGATATTCAGTTTACAAAGATATAAAACAGAGAAAAGCTGAAAATCCTCACATTTGACAAGCTTAAAAACAATTAAAAGATAAATCATTTATTACATTTTTTTCTTTTAATCTTCTGTTGATCTACTAATCAATTAATCATTACAGGTCTATATTTAGTAGTATAAGTAATGTCATGATGTCTCCAGCACTAATTGTCAAATTTCAAATTTCTTAACTTTTGACTGTAGGTGGCTTTACTGTTTATCCACACACACACACACAACATGCAGTTATTAAAGCAAAATAACTCTATTAAAAAAAGGTCACGTTCTTTATCTGATGAAATAAAGTCAGCAAGAGAGAAGCCTGTCAATCAGTGTCAGCCACACTCACTGGGTTCCTCCTCATCGCCCCTCCCACCGCTCGCGCCGCTTTGGGGTTTCCCGCCATCTCAGCAAGACGTTTGTAAGAGACCGTCTGTCCAAACTTCACTTCTCTCAGAAGTACCTGCAGCACGTGGCTGGTGAACGCATCTATGCCACAAAGCAGAGGACAGAGAGAAAGAGACAGATAGGAGACAACAGAGGAAGGAAGAGCTCATCATTTAATCAATCAAACTCAGACAGCTGACTGAAAAGCTGATAAAAAAAAATCATTTGGTACAACATGTATTAAACTACTTTGAAATAAAAGTGTTTTGAATTAAAATCAACAGTTTAACACTCAGCTACAATTGATCCACATAATCAAGTGTTTTTAATATTGTCCAATCACGTGTTTGAGGTCAGATTTTCCATCGGAGGTACTCTGTATGACTCCTTCTTTTTTCTTCACAATACTGATTAAACAACTAAATACATAGAAGTCCCTCAATTTGACCTTAGAACTAGTATTAACATGCTACAGTAGCTGATGTGAGAAAATTATTTCTATGAGCAGAAAAATCTAGGTTATGCTTTGAAAGGTCACAGCTAAAATTAAAAAAGTTCGCTCCTTCATTTAAAAGGATTAAGAGAGGCCAAAAAGACTGCAAATCTGCTCCAGATTTTTAATAATAATAATTTGAATGTTGCACACCATTTGTGGCAGTGGGATGACTTTGAGGTTAATCAGACCAATTTGTCCTTTTAATTGCTTTCTATTCAGAGTAGATTCATTATATCATCTTCACTTAAATGGCGGAATTCTTCAAATCATCCGCAGCTTAACCGACCACATTAACGGCTTTGATTTCATTAACACTTTAGCAGTAGCATTATCTTTTTTCTGGATTACCAGGCAGTGACTGAGAGGCGTGTTTGTCTAGCTCTGATTGGGAAAGAAAAAAGAGGAAAAAAAAGTATTTGAAGCATCTCGAAACCTTAAGACATTGATGCACTGAGCTTGTGTAGCAAGTGAACAACACTCTGCACAGAGAACAAGATGAGGAACAATAGTCTCGTTATCAAGAGGGGGTGAAATTCTTCTAGTATATACATGTACTCAGTCATGAAAATTCAATTAGTGATCTCCCATTCTCTCTCATTTATATGGTCTAAGAGAGCACATGACAAGTGATCTATGTGAAATCCCTCTAAATTGGCATTGTGTGAAAACATGTCACACCCCTGTCTCTCTTCTACAGAGTGAACATCCTTTACTCCCCAGGCTCCCTCACTACCTTATAGTCACTCTCCGCTACACAAAGCCACGCGAACAAGGCAATTTGCCTAAACTGGGGGGAATAAGTGTAAAACCTAAAGGGGATACATTTGATTGATGCATACCCATGTGAGTTCTTTGTCTTGAACAAGGCCCGTAGGTACTGTTTAATAATTTTTCAGGTAATAATCACGCTGTCAACGAGATGACGGGCTCTTACGCAGACAGACTTAATGTTATGAGGAGATAAGATACACCGCTGAAATTTCTTTTATGCATTATTCTCCCTCATAATGCTCGGATTTGGCCACATGATGTGTGTGGTACATAGTGATATCGTTTTGTCACTGGTGTGTAGATGACAACTCGCCCAGACTATGGCTATGACAAATCTCTGTTGATGCAAATATTATTGACAAACAACCAAAATCAGTGTCACGCCAGCACATGCTGAGCACTTTTGCCTACAAACAGGCTGAGCAACAAGCTTCGGCGCTGTGTTTACACCTTTTACAAATCCTGAGCAACTGTTTCTCCTGGAGGACTGCACATCTCCAACAGTTCAGGACAAAAACAAGTGTCTGTGCTTTTATCTGCCAGTACAGAGGTTAAAGAACTTTGCCCTCATCAGTGTTAGTGACAGAGACTTCATGCGGGTCAGTCGAGGTGACCAGCAATGATTTGGAGAGCAGTCCCCTAGCCCCATACTTCATAAAGAGCCTAATACGGTGTGTCTGAGGTCAGGACCCTCTTTAGATCGGGGTGCAGTGATGTCAATTGTTTAAATAAAAGTTGAGAGGAACCACTTACATGTTTACAGACATCCCATAATTATGTCACAGGTCATTACCTACCATGAGGCCAGGTGATAGGGCCACTGCAGAGGCAGAGAAAAATTGACCCAGAGTAAAATCGAACACATCTAGTGATTATGAAGATAATGACATATATGATTGATTTGCTCATTATTTTGTATATGAAAGCAATTTGAGGAAAAAAGAGAAAACAATAAAAGGGAATTCCATCAGCCCTGCTACTGATAGATTTAGAGAGATGACTTCCAGCTGACAGTCACCTTATACATGGTTGTGAGAATAAAAAGACAATAGTGGAAATGCAGCTACCTCATTATCCTTTGTGTCTAATGGGAGGGAAGACTTTGACTCCCAGTCAAAGTGTCTCTTGAGTCTTGAGGGATCCATACTTTTGAAGGCTGACGGGGTGCTGATGATTCTCTGATTATTCGATATTCTGAAAACGTTCATTTCCCTAATTCCTCTCCACATCACAGGGGCGAGTCCTGGTGAGTGTCTCATCTCACCCTGCGCTGTGCACAGGGGGAGGTTCAGGCTCCTGCAGGAACACAGTCATTTGGGCTTTGAAGAGGGCCCTTCCCCCCCTTAGCCTGGCCCCCTCCCTGCACATTCCCTGTGCCGCTTACCGAGACTAAGATCCTCTCGTCTGTTACATATGGATGTATAATTAATGAGATAAGAATATGCATCGTTTTAAGAACCCACGATGGTGTCTGTGTTTTTCTGAGGGGGCGAATATGAGTGCACACGCACACAAACACACATGCTCGCTAAGCACGACACATGCACGCATTCGCCATTCCTCTACCTCTGACGACCAAACGTGTGTGTGATGTTGCGCGTGACAATCAGTCAGACAGTATAGAAAACTGCACCACAGATCTCCTTTCATGTCACCTCTGTTGCTCAGGTATATCGTGACAGCTAATATGAAAAGTGGCTTGTTTTGTCAGAAATGTGTAAATAAACATGGCAACACTTCAAGTGAAGGTCACAACTCAATATTACATGACAAGTGCTGCGAGAGCGCTGTCGCATTCAGGTTCTCCCACAAGATAACTGAGCAAACAAAAGTTGGTTGTCACAGATTGTAATGACCTGATTAAACTAGTATTTTTTTTTCCCAGGAAGGCAGCCACTGCATGACTAGATTGAGTAGGAATGTGTACAGCAGTAAAGCAAAATCTGATGCTTAACATTTGTGAATAAACAACCAAAAAAATCCTATTCTGCTCCCTCAAAAGACAAATACTCTTGATGCTAACATTTAACATTTTTATACAGGCATGGCCTATGGTTCTGACTACTGAGAGCAATCCAACCCTAAACCCTGTATTTACTGAGCCCCAAAACAACAGGCAAGGGAGAGAGGTGCAACACAGCACAATCACCTATTCAGATCAGGTACTAATGAAGAATTCCATCTATCCTGAAATTTAATTAAAACCCCAAAGACTTCAGATGAGATGCGATTTGAAAGAGCCTGGGGCTGGTACACAAGCACTTGGTGGCGAAGGGAATCACACTGAAAGTTGATTTCGTAATCGGTCCTGATGTATTTCTGCATTGCCTTTGCGGGAGCGTGGGACTCATAGCTGTATACAGGGTCTCAATGGAGTACCTGCTCATTGAAAATGCCATCACTCAAGCACTGCAGATCTGCATGAAATTAGAGAGCAACTAAGGCCTGATTGCAGGGGAAGAGAAGCACAATTGTTAAATGCATATATTAGAGTAGGGTTTTTTTCTGTGTAGGTGTGCTTCTGCGTCTAAATGAGCACTACTGAAAGTCTTTAAGTTAAAATGCAATGAGCATCTCAGTTTGACAAAGAAATAGTCTGTAATTGTTTTGAAAACGGCACCGGCGCAATAAGTTTATGATTTCAAAAGTGAGTTGTCAGGCGCCTCTATTGTTTGTTTCCTCGAAACAAAAACGCCAGGGATAATTAATTCCTCATTTTTTTCCTCAGTGCTCTCCATCATTCACTGTGGAGTCACAACTACCAGTTGAAAGGACACTAATTGTCCATTTTTGGGGTGCTTTCATTTTACTCGCCTTAGGTGACTGGTCAAGCCAACAATAAGCTCATTCAAACTTTACCACCATTCACATGTTCTCATTAAAAAAAGCTTCCTGTCTGAAAATGTCAAGAGTGGAATTCGATCAGTTTCAAAGAATGTGCCAAGAATCATGGAAAAGCTTGCCAAGACTAACACGCGTGGTAAGAGCTGCCACAGATTACTGAACCAAGTTACAGCTCTGTGTTCTGTTCTCTCTCCTTCGCTCACCCACTCGCTCGCCTCTCCCCTGCACTCGCTCTCCCAGCCTCGCTCTCTCTCTCTCTCTCTCAGCCATAAAATACTTCATTATAACACAGTGAGCCAGTGAGTGTAAGTGATGTAACTGACAATTAAGAGTGAAAGCCTGATCCCAGTCATGGCTCTGCAAATATTTATCCATGACAGACCTCCTTGCAGGGCGGGGTGGTGAAAGGCAGGGAGCAGGAGACTCCCAGTGGTCTGCGGCTCACTGAAGTACGCCTGGAGCCATTCAACGCAGCGCAGCAACTCGGGGCTCGTTTCTGCTGGGCTATCGTTGACCACACAGCTCAGGGGGGCCTCGCTGCTCCTGTGAGGGATATAAGGCAGGATGGGGAGGTGAGGTGGGGATCAGAGGAGCAATCATAATACTGAATTCTTGGTTGAGCAGTGCTAAAATATGTCACAAGAGTGTAATAACATGCCACGAGTGACACAGATGCAAGATGACATAATTTGCTGAGTGAAACTAAAGTTGTTAATCAAGACGTGTTTAAAATCCAAAGTTCAGCAGAGCTCCTGTCACATGGCCGTGACAAATATCAGACGTGTGAAAGAAAGAAGTTCAAGAAAATATAGAGACAGTAATCCAGACATGTGTTACAGTACAAATGTATTTATATGAGGTGCAGCATGATAGAGTATGAAAGAAAACATTGTCGGGTCATAAGGAGCAGCGCTAACAGTCTATTTCAAACAATTTTAAGGAAGCAGAACCAGTTTCTGAGAAGAAGAGAAAAAAAGAGTTTTCAAAAGTCTTGCAGTTGTTATAGAAAAAAAGTTAAGAGCGTAGCGTTAACAACAGTTTCAACTCTGCTTTGGTCTAGTTTATAGTTCATGACAAGAATAAATGGATTTTTTGGCCAGAGCGATGCTGGCCAGCAAAGCACTGCACTTGGACATGCATCTTAGCATGAGTAGATGCTTGGAGGAATTTGCCGATGGTTGAGTTGGCATCACTTAACAGCTGAATTTCTCTCCGCTGCTGACCACCCCCCAGGTCAATGCAAGCAGACTGACCCATATTTGACACTTAAAGACCCTACTGGGAAGGTCTTCTCTTAGCATGTGCATTACTGCAAAGTGGACTTCAAGCTGTGTTGTGGATCTAAAGCAGGCCGCCAATTCCATTAACTGGTGTACAGGACTTATAAATAAATAATATCACCATTTAAGTGCCCCCTTTTCAAAATTGGCTTATCCTGTATGGTATTAATAATAGACATTTACTTTGTTAAACACACAGACCATCTCTCTCCTCCCTGCCGTAACAACACGGCCCTAAAGTGTTTTTACACTTCTGCAGGTCACAGTTTGAGCAACGTTTTATATTGGACATGTGAAGCTGAGGTTTACTGGAGTGTTATGACTGAACAGGTCAGTTTTCAGAGAACCACTCTGTGTGCTAGTTTGTGGCTGTGTGATGAAAACCTCTTGGGGCCGTTTAACAGTGGGTGTAAATACAGTAAAAGGTGTAAATACTCTCATTTCTAAATAAACCACACAGCAGTTTATAGTTGAGTGGTGAAAACTCAGAAACCCACCAGCGGGTCCTGTGCTGAGACCCGCTCAAACAATGGCCATGGCTCATGGCAATCTCTGTCGGCATGGGTGAGTGCCCAGCCAGCCCCTACTTGTCATTGTCTCTCCTTTCTATCCCTCCCCTCCTCCCCCCTTCCTCCCCTAGCTCCCCCTCCTCATTTCCCCCTCTCTATTTCTCTATCCTCCCACTCCAGCTCTTTTTGCTCCCCACCACCTACACCCCGACACCCACCCACCTCCCCCCCCACCTCCTCCTTCTCTCAGCAAGGATCTTCAGGCCACTGTTCCCTCTCTGCACCCCCACTTCCCCTACACCCCCAACACACCTCCCACCACCACCACCACCACCTCCTCTACCCCTCCACACCCCCTCTTTCTCTCTGAGAGGATGTTCCAGCCGCTGCACACTGACAGCTCGGGGATATTGTGTGTGGAAATGTTCCTGTTGGACCCGCAGGCCCTTACAATCTACCGGACAAAGGCTAGAGCACCTTTGCTTAAGGCTTGGCACCTTTGACCTCCAGCTCACACTTCAGACTTGTCACCGTGGCTAATTTTCCTCTCCCCTCAGCCCCCTCCTGTTATGGATGCGCTCGCTTTAAAGGTGTTTTGAGTGATACAACATTGACAGTAGTAAAAGTTAATGCAATGCAGCACATGTTATGGCCGGTAAACAACACCAAAATAAATAAATAAAAGTGGAACAACATCAGTCGAGCTGAAGTCTGTCACCTCTAGGTGCAATGGGGGATTGTTTTTAAAGAGCATGTGGGCAGTGGAGATGTAGCCTCTGTGCTGGCAACATTTCCAGTCACTTCAGTGAATCACAATTCAACCAGCATCATATGAACTTTACAGAGTCCAGGCTGCCACATTAGAAACCGTGCCTTTCAAATAAGAGATCAGAGATGTGTCTAATTACAAAGAAATGGGATCTTTATATTGTCTTAAAATGCCAGCCCTGGATAAAAACCAACACAAATAATTACATCATCAGTATGAACTGAATTTTAATAATGGCCTTGAACAAGTGTGTTTAAATTTGACCACATAATTTATATTTGGATAAGGAAAAATATGATCTATTATCTTTTGACTAGGTGGAATAATAATTTTTTCAATGTCCTTCAGGCATTCAGTATTTCATCACAGGTAAGGAAATACGAAACTAATTCCAAACTAGCCAGGATCTGCTGCACTAAAAAGAATATTTCCCTTGATAGAAGATTGTGATTTGAGAAAATTTCTAATATTGTGCTCCTGTCACAATCAATTTCCAATTACCATAAATCATTGCTGCGTAAAGTGGGAGTCATTTGGAGTTCTACCTATTTTCTAACTCTAATATAAAGAATGAATTGAGCATTTATATTATGCTGGAGGTTATTTCATTCATCCTGGACGAAACAATCAAAGGAGACAAAAGGAAAAAAAAAGAATAGCTGGCATTAAATTTGTCAATTTCCTTTGGCATATTCTGTATCTCTACTTGTACAAGTCTTCAGTAAGACTTTTTCTATCAACTGCAGACGTAAGAATGAAACAGGTTAACCACAAGATCTAATTGAAAGGAATCTGGCGGAGGGTGTAATGGTATATTGCACAAAAAGGGGAAAAACTCAGAACTCATGCCTCCATCCTGTGAAGCGTGATGGCGCTCATCCTGACTCGATCGGCTGTCACTTTTGACACAGCCTGCCAGAGTTCTCCTTCACCGATCATGGGTAACATGGCGGGTCAGAGGATGAAATAGAAAAGGCCAAGAGCAGTCCAATATTTTCCTCAGCCTTATAGCTGCAGATACTTAACTCAGAGACGTCAAAGACTCAAGAGAGCATGAAAAAAGCCTAAAATGACTGTCTAAAAAGGGAAAAAAATACAGCATGTCTCTATGAATGTCAAGATCCTGATGGTCTCTGAACCAAAGGCTGTGATACAATTGTAAGCCACTTGCTCAATGCAGCTCGTTCAACCATTTGAAGATCATTCAGATGCCTATCTAGCGACTGCAGCACTAAAGTCGGGAGCTTTTCGAGTGGTAAGCTGTAAGGAATGCTTCCTATTCTGTTCTGCGCCACACGTTTGGTGCTCCGCTATTTCAAAATAAAAACAACTGGGCCGGATAAACTGCTCTCTAGATATCCGACAACTCTTATTAGCGAATGTCCACCAAAGAGGCTGCAACACTCAATCCAACACATAAAGGTGGTGGTAAAATACTGCAGAGTAGGCAACAAAGCACACAACAATTAGGTCTTCTCCCAACTGGCTAGCCACAGGAGTCAGTGAAGGCATGTATTACCACAGCCTTAACTCTTACTCCATTATGTAGTTTATCCACACCCCAACGCAGCAATGTTTATCTACAACAGACTACTGAGCAGTTTCAAATAGCGTTTTTAGCCTCTATTCTCAAGTGCCACAGTAAGAGATTCCAATTACCCGAATGGTAAGGAGCCAGTGAGGGAGGCATAAAGTACATTAGGGATCCCCTGTAACTGTAGGGACCTTTTAGAGCCTCCACTGAAGAGGGCCGAGAGACTGAGGGGACAGTGACCCTGCATGGATAGCCTCTGTCAAAATTTGACCACGTCAAGCACAAAGGCATTATGGGAATCCAGTGTCACCAAGTCCTAATTACTGTCTGTGTTCAGAGCAAATTACTGCCTTGTTCCTCTGATTAGCGAGGAGGCTAATCTTCACCTGTGTACGCCAGCACTGCTGAGGGCCCTTGAGTGTTAGCGCTTCGTCTTCTGTAATTTATTTTTAAATCAGTGCCCGCTCCCAGGAGTTTTGAGTGTTTTGTTGTGAACCGCTTACCATGATCCCCACCACCGCCCCCTCACCCCTAAATCCTTGACTAAATCCTTGTTTGGTGCCGCAGGAAGATAAGCAAGAACAACACTTGGGCATAATTGACTCGTACTCCTCTCCAAGATGTCAGAGCGAAATCATCTCTCTGCATATTGCCTTAGTATGTCACACACTGTACACTTCTGCATGTTGCAGATATAGAATCCAATCAAGTTCTAAAACAAACTAGCACTACCCTTGCGTCGGGAAAAACTTGCCAGCCGACAACAGGAAAAAAAGAAAAAAGAAAAAAGAAAAAAATACTGCAGGAGCTGCTTTTAACTGCATCTCTTCAGTGAGCAGTAACTCGCTCGGCTCCCGTCCCGTCCTCACCCTGGAGGTTCTGTTTTAGAAACCACAACATTTGCAGATTTTCGTCTGAGTGAATGTCAGTGTCTCGTCTGTGTGGGGCGGTTTACAGGTAGTGTGTTACACAGGTGTTGGTTTACACAGGAAATGGCACATGCAGCCTGATTGGGACTGTCCCGAGAGACGGAGGCATAAACATAGAGCACAGATGGGTCCAAGGGCCAGTGGGAGCAGCACCTTAATGAATACGCAGCTGAGTACTACACTTCACAACATGCAAAACAATATTCTAAGGCCGCAGTAAAAAATAGAACAAAAATCATCTGAATATCATTACACAATGAATTATTCATATTATTTCTAAAGGGACTACGTCAAAAAGTCTCTCCCTGCTTTATTGATGATTTCATTCAATATCTCAGCTGATCACTGTTCGTATGACAAAGCATTTTAGTTACAAATGTAAGCAGTTTATTTTGCACACAGTCTATATGTCTAGAAATATATTACTTTAAATTGATGATTGAGTTTTCATGAATTGTGTTTTAGACTAAATATAACAGAGCCACAAAGAGAGAAAGAGAAGGAAAGAGAGAGAAATTATAGTGGAAAAACAACAGTTGTTGATATGGTTCCTGGTGTGTGAGCACATCATGTAAACAGGACCCAGACAGGGAACACATTTACCATACTGCTATTCAGTGTGAACCAGGACATTGATTCACAACACTACATGAGTGTGAGAAAAACGATAAATGCATCACCTCAGATATTTCACACTAGCGTTGGTAGTGTGTAAAAGCTGTTGTGACAGCTTGGGTATTAGGGCTAGATAGATGGAAAATGTCTGGCTGCTTATGAATGCCAATGTGACTGGGGTGACGGGTTTGACACAAAAACACTCCACCTCAGAACAATTAGGCTGTTCTCAGGCCCCATCCAGTGTTGTCAGTGATAATGGAAAGCTGTGAGGATAACTGGTGATAAATAGACTTTAACACCCTCCTCCTTAAGAGCAATGCAGTCCTGCAGTCCTCTCATATGCTTAACTAATCATGACCATGGCCGGCAAATTCATACAAAAGACTAATTACTGTTGTACTTCACTTCAGTCTCAAAGGCCTCTTATATAAGGACTTGGGGGTTCTCTTGCCTCTTTTCTCCTCTTGATGGGTATTTTTTTTACAAGTAGGCCTCATGCTAGACAAAAGCGTTTAAAAATTGGTGATTGCTTTCATCCGCTTTAATTACATTCAGAAATGGCATTTCTGCCACATAATACACCCCTATTGTTTCAGAATTATCTGGCTTGGGGAGTAAAATCTACAATATTTGACGATGCTCCCGAGCTAAATCGCCTCTTGAAATTGAAATATGCTGCCGAAATACAAAATAAAAAGCCAGCCTTTGCTGCTGATATACTGGAAGCTCCTTGGCTTTCTGCAGAATGCTATTATTATGCATATCCAGGTAGAAAGTTAATTAACCCAAAGCTTAAGCTAATTATGGTAGCAGAATGCTATCAACCAAACGCTTTCAGTCAGACAGCTGTCCAGAATTTCATTTGCTAATCATTTGTCTTTTGCCGGAGCATATGGTACATTTCCCCGCTATCACAGCAACAACAAACAGATGAAAATCATTAACTAAAAACAATGTGCAATGTGAAAAATCAGACACAGATTTATACGGCTTTGTGTCAAAGAAAAAAGCCGGATTTATGGCCTGGGAAATATAATGATAATTTTTGGTTTTAGCCACTTAGGATTTTAGGCAGATCACGTGGCCCAAGTGTGCTGGGAATTCAGATGCACAAATATATTGTTTATATCTATATGCAAATGAGACAGAATGTTTATCCTTGTAAAATTAATTACAATTTTTCTATAGGAGCATATGCAAAGAGCTTGTTCTTAACAATTTTTAGCTTCTAGCACATTTTGTGCCTGGTTTTTTTTTCAACACAATATTTTTATGTTGTTAAAAGAAGAAATCCCTCAGCTCAGAATTAAATCAATTATTTTCTGAGAAATGCTTCATGCATTATTTTTTCTTTTCATAAAAACACATCATACTGGCTGTTAAAGGGTGATTGATATCAGCATTGCTTGCGACATTATCAGGCAATAAAGGCTACTCAGGTTCTAATGCAACATGTCATACATAGGCTCCTGTAGTACATTTCTATTGAGGACCTCACAAGCTAAATTGCTTTTTTCCTGCTCCCCCACATCTCAGCCAGCTTGACAGACAAATTGATCAAAGCATTGTAAAATAATATGCTCACAAAATGTCTCGGGGCAGGAGTCCAGCCCTTTTTTCATTTTTCACCCTAATAAAAAAGTGCTGTATGATTTCCTCTGTATTGTGTCTGTGCTCTGTGTGAAAGAGGCGAGAAGCATCATATTTCAGATAATAGTAATCTCCTGTAAACAAAATGTGTATCATTTTTCTGTGAACACTGTAGCCATGCTAAAAACTAAAGGGGGGAAAGCTGGTTAACAGGGAGGCTGGTGCGTAGGGCCCCAACAGGGGTTGTTGAGATGTAATGAATTTGTTCATCTGATGGTGCCTTCAGGGCTGTCGTTAGACTGGCAGAGGAGGTTGATTTCAGGAAATGTTCCTAAGATCAGTTAGGAAGCAAAAGGGGCTTGAGACATTTCTATTAGAAAGAGCTGACGGTCATGGTGCGTAAGCCATACTTCAAGGGCATTTATGTAGCTATAATGGCATTTATCAATAACTATCTATCACTGCCATGAATGTTTTTGTTGCTGCTCCGGCTGCCAACCAATAGTGAAATCTGAGAAGGAGAAAAAATAACGCGAGCAAACACAGTCATATAAGACTTCAAAGCTTTGACTTGCTCACATATCTACTGTAGGTCTCCCTTTATGTTATGCATAGACATTATCTATTTCCCTTATCCAAAATATGCTCTAAGAGATCATTTATCACCCTGACTTCCTAAGCTTGTACCACAGCAAATCCAAAGCTGGAAAGAGCCTTGTTTAGTATGTCATAAATAAATCAATGGAAATGGCTGATCTGAACTATTACTGCTACAGGCAGGCTTTTGTGAGATCTACATGTAAAGCCTGTTGCAAAGATAAGCCTATATTTTGTCACTTTATCTCGCCTCCCTTAATGCCTGTTTACATTGTGTTACTCCATATATCTGGGGTGGCTCTAGTTCCCCTGTCCTATGACAATAACACCTTATTCAACTGGTCGTGATAAAATCTAAACATTTTGCTTAATGATAGCTCACACCTTTCAGAACATACAGACAGCGACATGATCGAAGCTTCACTTATGACCGACATAGCAAATGATATTAAACTGAGAAATGATCTAGTGATGCGAATCATTAAATTCATTTGCATATTCCTACTGAACCTGAACACACAAATTAAACCTTGTTCACAAGGAGACGGAGAAAGGTGCTTGCGCATGGTTACAGGACATCTTCCATAATCAAAATTCCATATTATTAATTTTCTCACTTCAACTCATTAACAACAAGTGGAATGTTTTTACTGCTTGATGAATTTTAGGAAGTAGCAGACAGTCGAGGAGGAAACACATGTTGAGGTATAATATACAAGGTCATTAATGGGTTTCCATAAATTAGAATTTGAACATACATTTTCAAAAGGATAACTTCCTATCTGGGTGCATATGAAAATGGTTTAATTTCCCAAACCATTCAAGTTTATCAAATGCGAATCTGCGATACATGGATATTTAATTTCAATCTAATCAAAACTAATCTGAGATGTAGGATGTGGACCTGTAAAAATAAGGAATAAGTACTTATTAACGCTGAGTTTAATCAGTTTCAATCGCTTCAGTAAGACTGTCAACCATCTAACAATTTTAATGGATGGGTAGGGCAGGAAATGCAGTCACATAATACATTTCTGAGTGTTGGTTGACACTCAAAACTACTGCATACAACTTGGAAGAAACATAAATAAACAGGAGAGAACAGTCCATGCTCCCCATGGCCTTTGGTGACCCTACAGACATCAGCTCTAATCAACTCCCTCGTGGGTAATAAACAAGTTATTTTTCTGAAATTTCAAATATACTGCGGGAAGAATCACAACCACATGCCATCAGAAATCTAATTTCAAGCCCAACTGTATTCTAGTGCCCCTCATATTTCTAGTGCCTGCTCATATTTGCCCAACTTTCTCCCGGATATTTCTTGTGGGATCTACAAAAATGCCCTGCTTCCAATGAGGAATGGTGGTACTCCATCACAGGAGTGGATTCTGTCTGCCTGTAAATTTCACACCTTTGTTTATCACGTCACCAGCCCGGCTGTTGTACAGTACCTTTCAGCAGGTGCGACATCCATTAGGATCTGGATGGTGTGCACACCATTCTCACATCCACTGACTTGGATCTTCCCCAGGGGGCTCAGCAATGAGATGGTCTTCTGAGTGCACTGGCTCTCCCTCTGCTTCTTCATCTTGCTGCCCTGCTAAGGAAGCACAAATTACACCGCGTTCATTGACATATTCATGTGGCAACTTCAACAATTTCCCACACATATTTGCATTGAATGATCTATTGAAAACCTAGCAGGCCACCAACGGATGATGACTTACATATTTGAACACCTAGCCTCCAAACAATGTCATGATGTGACTTGATCCCTACATTACTATCCAATATTTCTTTTGTGCATGGAAAAGAATACGCCTATCTAACCAATAAATCGCCCATTTTTTCCCCTCTTTCTGTTCTATATATCACATAAATGAGAAAAACAATGCAGTCTGTTCCCTTGTCTGGTGGGGGATTCCCAAGATAGCTCGACATTATTTTCAATCCGTCATTTTTGGTTGATGGCCGGGATGTTTTTCTAGCATTAAATTTGTTCCTTAGGGTGCAACTCCGATGGGATTCTGGTTTCCAGCCCTTAACAACAGCAAAAACGTGCAGCTTTTCTGACGACTGAGATGGATACTGGCAATAACCAGACAGCAGTTCCTTTTTTATTTTTACTTTGAGGGAAGGAGAGATGATTGACTATGTTATATGTGAGTTTTTGAGAGATGGGGGTTATAATAAATAAAGGTCACATTGATTGTAAGAGTTTCAACCAAGGAAACCTTTCCTTCCTGAAGCCTTGATCTGAAAATTGTCTAAAGGTTTCAAATGCAACATCCCTTTGTTTTCTTTTATTTTTAATAGTGTTTGCAATCCATATCCACACATTTCTACTCATGTGTTTGTATATTAATTGCAATAGGGCAGTTTCTGACAGAGATTACTTCTGCAGTTTGAAATTTGAAATCTAAAAATAAAACTATTTTTAATCAGTAGCTTCTAAATTAAAAACTAAATTCAAACTAAAGACGAAGCAATTAACTGATTAATCAATAAATAGAAAATTAACCATCCATGTTTTGATAATCATTTTATTCACACATTGTAGCAAAAAATGTCAAACATTTTCTTGTTACAGCATCCAGAATTGTTGCCTTTCTTTGTCATATGTCACAGTAGACTGAATCTCTTTGGGCTTTGAACTATTAACCAAAAAAAAAAAAAAAACCCTTATAAGAAGACCTTGAGCTTTAGGTAATAAAAAATAATTGGCAGTTTACTCAATAATTAAAATAATCATATGATGCAGTCCTGAACACATACATACACACACACACACACATATATATAGAGAGAGATATAGATATATATATATATATAGAGAGAGAGAGAGAGATTATACAATGTGGGATGGATCACATAGGAGATTAAACAAAACAAAGATCAGAGACAGTATTTCATTTAGACTTTCAGTGCCCCCCTCCCCTCCTTTAACTCACACACAGACACACACCACCACCACCACCACCACATCTGTCATGGTACGCGATCACAAATGCGTCTGCTTCAACTTTCTTGTTTCTACTCCTGCAGTTTTCACTGTATTCATCGGGGGTTTGCCTGAACTGACAATAAAGGCGAGAAATTTCTGAGCCAAACAATGGTACAGTGCACTTTGGATAAGCGCTGAACACACTGCCTGCCATTTAGCGAGCTGGTAATAGACTCATAGAAAGAATAATGGACGTTAGCAATAATGGCCTTAGCTAATAGCCTGTAAGCTGATTAAAAATAATGCTATCGTTTGTTTTGTGCTGTTTTCGGTGCAGTGGACTTTTAGGTAACTACTTGAATGTCTAAATGTTTACTCGGCTCTTCACGGTGAGGAACAACAAACAAATAAGCAGCTTGTGTTGTCAAAAATCACTGGCAGCACCCTCGTGCTCGTCAATCATCTGACTCGTTTCTCATTAGACTAGTTCATGGTCAAACCTGCGTGATTAATTAGGTAGAAAGCGTACCGTAACTGCGCAGGTGTGAGATGCAACACGTGTGTCCATATTGTGCTCTTTTAGGGGAAGAAAATTAATGCCGAAACAGAGATGACGATTATCCCAGTTATTGAAGTGTGCAAGTACTTCAAAACTACTTAAAATACACCTTTAATAAGTGCGTACTTAAAATGTCGAATAGATAAGCTGGGTTTCCTGTTTGAACACCAACACTAACATATAAGATACCCTCCGTTGCGTAAGTATACTTATTATTTCTTTGCTGTAGAATGTGCCAGGCTTTGTTCAAGGTATTTTAGTACTTTTATTTTCACCTGCAGCTTACAGTGAAGCCTTTTCGCATCCGTACGGTGTCTCTCCGACGCCAGCGTCTCTTCCTTCTTCAAAACAAATGTGCAAGTAAATCCCTTCCTGTTTCCTCAAACAACGTGGCCGAGTCGGCCAATCAAAAGAGGAAAAAGTCCGCTCTTGCTTTCTAATTGGCTGGTATAAGGTCTCTGCTCCTCCCCCTGACAGGGACAGACACAGCATGCATGTCTAATAGGTCTCAAATTGGGATTTGGGGTCCTTCAGGGGGTCCCCAGTACACAGAAGACTAGTAATAGTAGTGATTTAGATATTTGATTTGCTTGATATTTTTACAGGAGGAGAAATATGATAATGCATATTTTCAGCATTAATTTCAAACACTGTTATCTTTCCACTCATAGCTGAGACATTTATCCAGTTCTGTATCTCCCGTGACAGCTTCTCAGTGAGGTCTTAAGGGTCCCAAACATAATGTTTGTGGATTTAAAAAAAAACACCTATGTGACTCAAACAGCCAATAACATCATATGTATTAGGCTACCAACTAATACAGTCAGCATATTATTATGAACAACACACAAGGCAGTGCACAATCCCTTTATTAGAGTTTTATGCAGTTTAAAGGAGAGGGAGTTGCCTTATGTTGCCTGGAGCAGTCATAGATTTAACTGAAGCATATATTTCAGTCATTATGACCAAGTGTGTGGCATCAATCATGTATTGTTTAAAAGTGTCTCATGTCCTCTGCAGCTTTATTTTTATTTCTATGGAGCCTTCAGCTCTCTGCATGCCTCCGTTTGGAATGTGTAGGCCGGCGTGGGCCTGTGGCCCACACCCCATCTCAGCGGTGAGGGTGGGAGCGGGGGAGAAAACGCCACCCCTGCAGAGACCATTTTGAAATCTGTGAGGATTTCCGTGCCATCTGGACCCGCTGCCAGTCTGCCCCAGATAGTAAGGGTTGGCAACGGTACCCGACGGTGCAATATGGCTCTCTCTTTAATGAACTACTAACTGTCCCCCGTTTTAATTGATGTGACATTTGAGCCATTTATCTCTGACATTTCAATGAAGGATGATTCTCAGCCTTGCCATTTACTTTTTTGTGCTATTTTCTAAGAGTCATTTGCATTTTTCTGCTCTAAACCTGCTTTTTGTCTCTCATTAGCTAATTAGAGAGCAACATGCACAATTAATAAAAATGAACATAACCTAGTTTGATATAGGCTTGATGAGGGATAATCAGGAAATCACTGTTTTCTTAATGTTCATCAAAAATGATGTGAAGGGCTACCTGTGGTAAAAGGTGACTTCGATAAAGCCTTGTAACCTTTACCCACATACCAACATGTAGCCTACAGTGTGGGACAACTTATGTTCGCAGCATGGGGAGAATCAAGCTCAATTAATCAGCATATGATTGCAGTAAGCAGCCCCCTCTGCTGGATCTTCTGAGCCATACTGTTTGAAATCATTTTTATGCTGCATTCAGTGGCCAGACAATTATCATATGTGGCAGCAACAGTGAATGTTTTTGTGTTTGCTTTATTACATTTTTTTGGGGTGGGGGGGGCATCAAATGTGCAATTTAAAAATCATTTCAAGACAACGTTTGCTTTTTGTTTTCCTATTTATTTATTTTTGATATTAATGTAATTACTGCTGGCACATCAAAGCTGTTTTGCACATTATACATTTTGTTTGTATGATCATATGTGTTTATACTGATGAGTACAAATAATTTATTTTAAAAACAGGAAATTCTTTGGCCATGGTGTGTTGAAATAAACAGCCTGAAGTGCGTGTGAGTGACATAACAAGCTGCTATACCAAAGGTTCCAGACTCAATTGTTTTCCATAATGACACATATTTTCAATCTTTTAAAGATATCCTTTAAAAACACGGCTCCACTGATGACGACTGTTCCTTTGATTGTGAGCGGCATCATTGCCAAGGTGTGGTGCCCTGTCTGTGTTGGCAGCCAGGCTGATATCTTTTGTTTGAGACTCAAAGAGCTCCTTTTCCTGTTCAGTTTCCCTCACTATTTTTGTTTGTGTGAGGTGTTGATAGATTTACATGTTGCACAGCTTCCTTTTAGTGTACAGCACCAGATGTTTGTGAGAATAACAACTCTAACCTTTTTGTCTTAATGACAGAAATTGTTTATTAGCAGTTTTGTCCATCCGGTAACGTATGATTGTCATAGCTCAGTCATACACTGCCTGTCTGTGTCTTGCTCTCTTTTCCTGTGTTCGCAATCTTACTCTCATGTTGGCGTGGGAGGAGTTGAAGTCATTTATGATATCAGATATTCTCTAGGAGAGCAGGAAAGTCCTGATAGACTGAACAACCACCATCCTCTCACACAGTGGTGTGTGTGAGTGTGCATTTTAATCAGTTGAAATGGCTCTGTGGGCCTCACATTGCCCATCGAGGAGGTCTGGGTGTTCTCATTGTGTATACCCAGTGTACAGTAGATGTTATGTCTGTTTCTCTAAATGAAACCATGAAGCAGGCATGAAAAAATCAACCTGTTATTTTGCTCTTTTTACTTTGACACTTTGTTATTCCACTCCTCTCAAAAGAATTAGCCTGATCATCACATAAGCAATGCCGCGACCACAAAGACGTGACTAAATTTCTCTGTACCCTCTAGTGCCCACTTATTTAGTGTGCCTGTGTGCCTCTGTCCCTCCATCTCTGATATGATGTTGCTTCTCTATTTTAGTGTTGACATAGTGCTATGAATGTCTGAGCACTTTGCAAATGAAGAGGCTTGAACTCCTGACAGGCAGTGTCGCCGGCACCCTGACACACTGGCCCGCACATGCTGTGCGGCATAATGATGACATTAGGATCCAGTGATAATATCAGGACGCACTTCAGATAAATGACTGATAAACCAGGGGTTGTGCCTCTCGTATTACACGCTTGACAGAGCAGCTAATCAGTGTCCAAGTGACTGCTATTACATAAATCATGAGCTCGACTTTGATGCATATTCCATCGGTGTTCCCTATTCATCACGTCATCTGGGGGAGACTCTCTGGATGACTGGCTGCCGGGCCAACACACATTTTAAGAGCACATTATGTTTTCATTAGAATTTGATATGATCCATTCCAGTGTTGATTTGATTTTATGTGCTCGGGTCATTTGATAGGAAACTACCAAGGAGAGGGAGTGTATTGTTATACTGTTTTAGCTGTTTGGGGTGTCATTTCACTCTCACTGGCCACAATTACAGTAAAGATGCTTGTTGACAAACAGCATTGTTTCTTCATATAATAGATGTATTTTATATCAATTATTAAAAACTGTTTTATTTTATTTTATTTAATTTTCCAAAAATTCTACATTATTGGTGACATCTTAAAATAAAGATTTCAGCAATAAGAGGCTGAACAGTATGTTCTTGATTTATTTAGCCATAAATCTAATTCAGACATTCAGAGATGAAGTTGGAAGGGAGATGTGGGGTATTGAAGTGAGTCACCATGTATGTTTTATTCTCCAGTATTGGGGTCAGAGGATGTGAAGGTGGGGGTGTTAATTTAATCCCCATTCTTACCCAGAGCATGGCCACACTCTCTAAGGAGCTTTATCTCTGACAACTGTGTCAAATTAGAGAGACCACGAGCCCCTCATAAAGAATATGTCTGTCAGACTACATTGTTCCTAGCCTGTGAAATATACGGCCGAGAGACAAAAATAGAAGATAACACCGTAGTCCCACAGTTGGACTTGAACATGATGAAATAATTTTCAAGCCATGTGATCCTGTCAGTGAGACAAACCGCTAATAAAACTGATGTCCACATATTATTCTGTAGCTTTTGTGCTTCGCTATTCATATGTTTCAATAAGCATTGTTGCACCCAAAAAAGCCTACATCTGCTGGCATCATTCCTAATACGTGTGTGGTCTAATAATTTTTATCTTTCATGCTAATAAAATGCTTGAGCAGAACAATTTAGAGAACTTTATTAGATCTTAATTCATTGTAATTCAGCCTGGCTGTATATAATTGATGGGAGTGTAACATTCCATTAGCCATGGTACATAACTCTAGGTCAGTCCAGTCTGATAAGTGCCCATCATTTATCTCCCTGGTATCATCGCTGTCCCACAGTCAAACATGTAAAACAACTCTTAATGTTCTCCCCAGTCCCCTATGGGTGTTTCTCCCTGTTATCATCATTGCTTCTATTCTAGGGGGACTTCCTCCGGAGACAACATTTTCATAGACCTTTGACCTAAACCATATTTTCCATTTGAATGGTCTGACTAGTGAATATTTACAAGCATGTTTAATGTATAATAGATCTCATCTGTGAGTATCATGAGCCATTTTCTGCTCAGTCAGGTTCTGGTGTTGGCCTTGGCCCCTTGCTTGAGGTAATATTGACCTCTCTTAAAAACAAAATGACCTGGGCCTCATTTAGGCCAAGTAGTATGCATACGTATTGTACAAGTCCTAAGGGCATACATGTTTATAACAAGGAAAGCTGGCGGTCTCGAATGTAAACATCTTAGCACTGTAATATTATTGTATCAGTAAAGTCCCAGAAGGTGGTAGATTTAATAATGTGGGTGGATTATATAAGAGAGAGAAATAAAGCAGTAATTTGAAATTGTTTGGGGACCTTTTGTGTCAATGGTTATGGAGGCTAAGGGACAATTCCATTCCCTCAGGCCACTGTTAAAAAGGCAATGACTTTTCTTGTACATGCACAGCATTTTGGAATCTACATGCATTACTAGCACCACAGGCTTTTATCATGTGATTAGTAATACATAATACATTTGATTCTATTATCATGCACTGAGGAAAAAATGAATGAAGGTGGTGAAAGGAAGAACTCGATGATGATGAATAACATCGTAGTGAAGTGCTTGAATATACATTTAATAGCGAAACAGATCTCGGTTTGCTTCTCGGGGTGCTTATACAACAACGGGGGTTTTTAATCTCTTTCTTGCCGATGAAAGTCCCAGTAATTGCTATATTTCCCTTTTTGTTTCAAGGACCTTTGATGATCCCTTGGCTTGCATCAGAGGGCAAAGTCATTAGTGGAGAAATGAGCTCAAGTGAAGAGAAAGAGATTGCAGGGCTCCCAGCATGATTGGAAACTTTGCCTCACATTGCATCCTAATTTGAATTCAATTGTCAATGTATATGTGGTAGATAAGGACAATTAGAAAATATGTACTAATAATTTATTTTTTGTTTAGTTTATTTCTTTTCCTCTTTGTGTGTGAAAAATAACCCTGAAACATCCTCTTTTCTTACATTTTGTATATAATCAATTTAAATGTACACTTACTAATTACATTACACATTTATATTTAACAGAGAATCAATCAACATTTAAAATTCCCTTCCTTACCATATGCTCAATACAGACGAGTTACATTGCACATGTAGCTAAACCGGCGAACAGTATGTTCTATGTTAAAATGCTGCAATCATCATCAAGTTGTTCAGGGAGGGAGTGGGGGGTGCAGGGACATGTGAAATATGAAATTCTGTCAATCAAACTGCGGTATACAACACTCTGTTGCGGTTGGGTGACAGTGGTTCTTTCATGTAAATCACAGACATTAGAAATAAAAGACAGGCCTGTTGACTTGTTTCATGCTGGGAATCGGTGGCCCAGCATGTGTTGCTCTGTCTGTGCTTCACTCTCCTGTGGAACTGCTGTCCCCTGGGTCCTAGCACTGCTCCCTAGGGTGCACTGCATATAATTACCCACAATCCACCCTGAAACAGCTCTCATTTACAGTAATCAACAGTCTGCACTTCAAAGGATTCATGTGGCATCAGACACCAAGAGCAGCGTGTGTTATTACAAATTATTATTATTGCCTCACAGTTACCTATATATATATATATATTGAAGCTGATGACTGTGCTAACTAAGGAGACGATGATATTACTGCACTTTTTTTTTGGCCCATTAAGGGTTGATGATGGCAAAGATGATGTACTATATGCTGCTAACAACTTCAAAAGGAGCCTTAGTTCAATATAAGGTCTGAACAACAGCAGCAAAAGCATCAGATGTCTAATATTATACAGGAGGGTGTGATGAGAAACGGGGGGTAAGCCTCATCAAGGGCTTAAATTTACATGACTAACGAATTCAGAATGCAAGTAAGAAATGCAAGATCATTTGATCATTTGGCAGACATGATGGTGGTCTGTGTGATAATGGTCATTATAATAAACCAGAGCCATCATTAGGCTTGATTTCAGATAATGGTCAGTGTGGAAACCATTTTATACAAAGAAAAGCCTTTCCCCATTAAAGACATATTAAGTGAATTAGCTCACATCATGAATAGGGAACCACAGTGTGGTATTGCTTGGAACATAATGTGCTTCTAATGTGGAGTGATTTCTCCTGACTGGAGACAAGTCAGCCCTTCACTGCAGACTAAATATTATGCTACTAATATTATACTATATATTACAGATCTTTGTGTCCATAAAAATCTATAGGAATCATATGTGCATATGCATATATAGAAAAACCACAGTATTTGAACTGCTTATGGGAAACAAATGACCCTTTTTAATAGACTAAAATTGTATTGGTTTCTGAAACATTTGACCTGTATAAACATAAAATGTTTTTGTGATTGTTTAAATATTTCAGATGGTTCTGTATTTTACATGTTAATTTGGCATCCATATTATGTTTTATATATAACAAATACATAATATAGAAAACATATGTAGTGCTAAACAAGCATGATTTAACACAGCGTAAATAGTGTAAATATAATTTTATGTCTAATCTGTATTATATTAGCCATAATTATGTAAAACAAAATATGTCATGCTCACATACCATTTTTTTTATAAATTGCACTTTTTTCTTCTTTTTTTTTTTACAATAAATGATTCTTGCAGGTCTCTATTTTAATCTTGATATATATATGTGCATGTGCAAATATACATTACATACTTCAGTAATTTAGTAATTTAAAGATTCTTCTCCCATTTACCTTTTGGCAAAATGGCTGCTGTGCATCCGGAGAGACCACCTTCAGACATGACATCCTCTGCTCTCAAGTGGGAAGAGCAGCGTCCTCCACAGAAGCTGCCTCTGACCCTCTGGCACTGCTGGGCCTCATCATTGCCGGTCCATTAGGGATGCTGGAGCAGGTCTCCAAACGGGCACGGCTGCACCACATTACTCCTACCCCTCACTACTGGCAGGTCCCCTAGTGGCCAGGTCATGTCATGGCATGGGTGCCCTGTGAGTGAGCTTGTACCAGGTCTGCCCTTGACATGCCCCCCCTACTCCTCCTCCTCCTTCTCCTCCATGGAGAAGGCAGAGCAGACCGTCCGGATGGGGCACTGGGGGTGCCAGCTGGTGCCAGCTGCGAGGGGAGATATCCAAGGTGGCGGACACCTGTCCTAACTCGCGCCCCCCAGCTCCCACAATGCATCTGGTGCGGCCCCGCAGACCCATCGTGGGGAAATGAGGCGCTAACCTTGAGGAGAAATGCTCCCAGCGTCGCATTAAGAGAGGCCCTAATTGCTGAGTGCTAGCACTGCCAAATGACATTAGGATGTGCTGTCGTTTACTTTAACATAATGGCTCAGCGTGTTTTTTGGCTAAACTTCCTTTGCTTCTCTGAGGTGTTTCACCACAGTGGCCATTTCGGCCCTGTCATGACCAATCAGTTCAGGACTTGAGGATGATAGCGATTCTTGAGGACAATAATTCTAAAGACATTTGCGAGTTGTGCATTCAAATGTAAAATTTAGCTCTATGGTGGGAAAAAAACACTGCAGAGGGCCACATGACTACTCCATACTATGAACTCACTATACCATGTAAATAGCTACCATTTGTGAAATAGCAAGTGCATTAACTGTACAAGCCAGATGAGTGATTGTATTATTTATTCCCTTTTTTATCAGACCACATGCTTGTATGGCTTTGTCGTTTCAAAGAAATACTAACACAGTCCACTCAGTGTGATTAAATTAAACAAGCATGCTCATTACATTATGCATACTGTAATAAGAATAGCCCTGACCGGTCTGTAGCAGTATAGCAGGCTCCACCGAGAATGATCACATGTTTCGCTGCTGTACTAGATTTTTGGGGCACCCATTAGCAGAACAAAAATCACCTTTGATTTAATGAAAGGTCCTCATTTGCTTACCGGCTCCCCTCACTTACGGGCACATGGTTAAATTAAGCACCACCACCACCCCACCCCCCATCTTTGCCTCCATTCGAAGGAGACACCGTCCCCTCTCCTGCAGTATAATGCTGTGATGATTCTATGATCTGGTGTTTCAAGTCTGCGGGAGTGTCAGAAATCCACTGCAAGGTGCTTCTAATTGCAGATACACCTCAGCACTTGAAAGTAATGAATGTGAGCATGGTGAAACCTCCAAGGATCAAACGCTAGTAATACATCATCAGTTCTGAAAAGGGTAATTCGTTTCCCTTCGCCAAGCAAAATATTAGAAGTTCAGATAGGGGTTTTTATTATTAATTTATTCTTCCCCCAATACATGATTTTGTAATTGAAGTGCTATGAATAAAGTAACCCATATATCTTAGCGAGCCACGATGCATCCATTGACTAGATGTGGGATTTGAGTGTGTAAATATTGTCTGTAGCGATTCGCAACAAGGATGATTCTTCCTCAAACACACTTTGGTGATATGTTTGATTGGATTTTGAGCCATCCATTTCCCAAGATCATAACAAATCATACTTTATTGTGTCACATCGTAGATCTATAGTGTTATTTACTGTACTTCTGGCAAGCTTAACTCAGTGATTTTGTTTGAAGTTTTGTTCAGATGAAGGCTCATATTGTTGGCAGCTCTTTTATAATTGTTTAAGTCTTAAATTAAACAGACCTTTTTTTTTTGTTCTAGAAGATAATTGTAGCATTTTCTGTTCCCAAACACACAGAAATATGCATGCATAAAATCCAAATATTATTCCTAAACTTTGCTTCACCTGATCCCTCCGCAGAGTATCACCTCCAGTCACCGTTGGGTAATCACGCCACAGGGACCCAGTCAAAACAAGTCCAGTAGTTCACTAGAAGACGGCCTCTTACTGCTGTTTGACCCTTGTGGCCACCAAGCTGTTGACCCCAGGAACACAGGGGTAAGAAGTTCAAAGCCCAGCTGTCCGTGCGTGATCTCTTCGTCTAGGCCACAGTCGTGCTCCACGGGGCCACTTCCCCCACTGCCTGAAACTGGTCTTCACTCAAACAAAATCAGGATATGCTATGCTCCTTCAATGGTGCTCTAAACTGCCTAAACTCAGTTGAGCGCAGAGTGTTTGTGTGTTCGCGGGATGTAATTTACGGCCTTGTGTTGAATGCAAGCTACCAACCTTGTGTAGGGACCAGTGTTGCGGCTGCTCATGGCATCTGCTCACACGGCCACTGAGGAACAAGCATAACAATGTGCCATTGACGGGCCAGATGATGTCCAACTGCGAAGAAGAGCTTGGACAGGAAGGGTAGGAGAAGGGCAAAAGAGAAAGGAGAGGTTGATGGACTTTACAAGAAAACTAAAAAAAAAAACTAAAAAATACAAAGTCTGAAATCCAAAAAAAGATGCTATATAGACTTTAGATGAATCATGGTAAGACGAGTGCAATTCATCTCATGGCATATTTATCGCATACTTGCTGCTGCACAGCCTGTCACTAGAATACTCACATAATCAATCCCTTGTTATTTCAATGGAGAAACAAATCAGAGTTGTGGTCTGCAGTTAAAGCCAGGTCTCAGCGACCTGTCATCTGAGGTGTACAGTTAGGAGGTGGCTAACCCCTAGGGGAGGAGAGAAAGTGCTGGGGGGTCTGAGGTGTAAAAACCCAGGAATTTCAAGGGCTGATAAATGAGGCTCTTCCTAACTGCATATGGTATGTGTTTTAAACTGACTCCCCCTCGGCCCTCCTCGTAGCCAGCCATCCTTCATGAAGAGTTCAGGGGCCCTCTGCTGTACATGGGGGCCCTGTTTTGTTGCCAAGACAGGCCCCCTGCATAGGCTGCATATGGGCCTGTATGACGTCTGGCTTGGCCGCCTTTCATAGATTGTTATGGCGGTGTTATGAAGGCTTCACATTGGGTCATTGTTAATTTACACTGACTTTGTAAGCTATTAGTTTTTCAAAGAAAATGGTTTGTCACTCTGGACATACACCTGCTACCTGAGAATAACAGAAGTAAAATTACAATATTTGTTAAAGGAAAACAGTCAAAAGACATAGAGTTCGATGACATCTGTCTGACGGTTTCTTAATGTGATCTTGGAGTAAGGAGAGACATGAAAACAGCTTTAACACCACTTTCCCTTAAATAGAGTCCGAATAGCCATGTGTGTAGCCATTCTCTATACAAAGGGCAAATATAGTGCAGTACATGATGTTTCACAACATCAACAGTAGCACTCGTAAATTTTAACTGGTGACAATAGTGTGACCTGTTTTGCTGCAATGAGCACTTAGTACTGGTCATTTCTGCAGGTTATAGCTGACTATTGGCCACGGTGGTTGCTCACCGTCCTGTTCAGTAGTCTTTTAACCAGCCAGCCGGACACATATGCCCCCCGGTTATTCCACCGGACCTTTACCTCCTCTCTTATAATAGCACCCTACTCTCTCAGTCTTTCCAATGTATTCTACTCATTGTTTACTGTGCATGCGGGTCCAGAGTAATAATAAATAAGGAGCGTGTGTGCCGTGCCAACATGATTGATTACGACAGGGAGGCAAGGTCAGGATGGAGGAACAGGCTAGGGCTGTCCGACTCATTGAGTTAACACTGTATCCGTATTGTATGAATGTCACCAGCGATCCTGTGATTTATTACTACAGCCACTGCTCAATTCTCCTTTTCTACCTCCCCCCCTTCTTTTGGTACCTGACCGAGATTCAGGATATGAACAGAAGTGTAAAATTCAGTATGTCAGATGAAAATTGGAATAGTTTTTTTTTTTTTTTTTTAATTTAATTTAAATATCCTCTTTGCATTAAATAAACATATATGAAAAATTAATCAGGGAAATAACAACTGTGTTTTTCCCTTCCCTTTTAGACTAAATGTAAATTTGTATTTTCGACACACATACTTCATGAATTGTACGCTATATTCAAAGAGGATATTATCTCAGTAAATGGCCTTCTACAGTAAATGAAACATGTTACATACACATACGCATTACCTGCACACCCACAGCTATGCACAATAACAACAACAACAAGAAAAAACATCTGAAAGGACTGCCTGAATTGTTTATTTGCTTGAATAACACACCAAAAAAAGTCATTGTCACTTTCAACAATATATACTGAACTACTCTTTCTTTTCAGAGGATCTAACCTTTCGTCTTGGACTGAATACACAATGCCCCTCTGGACCTCTGGACTGCTCACTCTTTAGTGCATGTCAAGAAGACACCAGTCTGGACTATTTCCTCTGGGAGGTGGGTAAGCAAGCGCCACGCTCTGTCAGTTAGCGTAAAATGTTTCAGACTGAAGATGGATGGAGACGACGTGTCACTATGGCTCAACCGGGCTTTCACTGCTGCCATGGCCATGTCCTGGTCACATCAACCCAAGCGACCGAATCGCTAGGACCTGTCCTTCCTTTTGAGTTAGCATATACACTACATGACAGAGCGTGTGGCCTTCACTCACTCAGGGCAGCAAAAAAGGAAAAAAAAAAAAAATTTTGGTATGAAAGGTAGTCTGGATGACACAAAACACTTTCATTGATTTGATTTGTTTTGTACATTTTCACTATTCTTGTTATAGAAAAAAATACTGTAGCACGTCAACAAGATGTTTTTTAAATTTCAACAACGTGTCACTGAAATTTTTGCACAGCTTCATTTCAAATCATTACAGTTAAAACAAGCCAGCAGAACTAGCAAAACTTGAAGGGTCTGACAACAGAGGACCTTGACATGGAAAGTCTTGGAGTGCTGACCTCTGTGTTTGACCTCCCCCAATATGTTTCCACAGGCAATTCCATAACTCTCCAGCCAACATTTAAATGCTTCCTGTTTGACAGGAAGTTCCACATCACTCTGTGGGACCAGGGGTAGTGCTCAACTGTGCGAAACGGCAGCACGCAGTACTGAGAGTTAATTTATATCATGTCTCATCACCTTTTTGTGGAAGACTGCACCCACACATGTACACAATCAGGCAGAGACAAACATTTGAGCAAGGGGCTTTTTGGTCATGCATGCTTGTGTAACACACTCACACACACGCACTCTCTCTCTCTCTGGACTGGTAATGTACCCCCATTTCAGTCAAAGGTACAGTATGTAGTGGCCGTATACACTTGCTGAAGTAAAAGTCTCTGTATGACAAGATATTTTTCTCACACTTTTATTCTCTCCATCCTTTCCATCCCTTTCTCCCTCTCTGTGTCTCTTACTCACTCACTCACTATTTCACAGTGTTGTTATTGGAATGTGTGTGTGTGCTGGTGCGGACTGTGAAACTGATGAATGACCAGCCATGGCAGATTCATAGTCCGGATCCTGGTGCAGCTGGAGAGGAAACTAATGGCAAGCTGGGACTATGGAGGTCTCAGAGCTAATACCTGTCTCTTCCATCAGGAGACCTGGGGGCATTTTTTTACACCCAGCCAAATAAGAGCCACCCCCCACCACCACTAGCACTCCTACTTTTAACACCTTCCAACTCCTCGCTGCCACCCCCTCAACATAAACCCCTTCTCTCATGCACATACATACACATGCAAGCAGGCTGCACGCATGCACGCACACATGAGCACTCAAGCACACAAGCATGCAGCCACACACAGATGGACACACACCCCTGCCGAGTCCCCAAACTGTCCAAACTGTGGGGTGCTGGGGGAAGACTTTAATAGTGAATGGGTGGCCTTACAGGTATTGGGCATCAGCTGTCTGAGAGTAAATGTGCGGCAAAAAGACAAGGATGGGCACTTTACTGGACATTGGCTTTTGCTCCCTGCTGATCAACCACACTATGAAATGCTGGTCTTCTTTGGTGCAGTAGGCTCAGTCATGCAGTTTTAAGTTGTGCCTGTAGAAATGTTGTGGTTGTACCCATTTACCCAGCAACTAGGTTTAATATTGAACCCCTGTCTCAATACATATATTAATGTTTGCAGTCATACGCCTCCCAATGTTATCCTCATTAGTGTTCTATACTATGCTCATCCTGAGAGCAGGCTGTGAAATAGAATCAGAGCGCTAGTGGAAGTCATTAGTCAGTTTTGAGTGTGCATATGTTCAATTGACCTGCAGTATGTAAATTCTTGCAATGCTGGCCTTGCATATGGGCCGAGTGCCTCACTGGAGGCCCGTCCAGCATGGTGCCTCATTACAGAGCGGCTTTCCAGAGTCCTCTCTGTTAATTAGAGAGCCTTTGTCCATCACGTGACTCCACTGGTCTGACACTCTGAGGTCACAGTAAGGACTTATGGATCTTCCTCCCGCAACGTCCGTTTGTCTATCTGTCCACTTGCACTACACCATGAGTGTGTCCGCTTTCACATTTTTCTTTTTTGGTGTGCATGTTGGACAGTTCTTCGATTGAGCATTGAACTCATCCATCAACTTTCATGGTCAAAGCTTAAAATAATTCAGCAACTTCCAAAGTCAATGTTTTTGTTAATTAAGTCTGTATTTCTTTAATCTACTGTGTAAAAAGAGCTAGGCTGGTCTTGTTTTTGTATTATATTCTTATCTGTTATAATGTCAAATTTTCTTCTCTTTTCTACCTTTTCACCTGCTTGTCAGACTTGCAAGGCACTCAGTGAAATTATCTCCAGGGCAACAACAAAGCACTGTCAAGATACCAAGCATCCTGCGGCTTAATTGTTATTAATTTACTGCAATTAAAATGTGTCTCTCTGTCTGTTTTTTTTCATGCCTTGACAAGCATGGATATTGTTTACACGCAAAGAGAAACTGTTGAAGAACATTTCCAAGCAATGTCACTGTCTATGCATAGCTCTAAGCAATTCCGGCACACATCGCGATAAAGCCCATATTTGAATAGGAGCGGATATCAAACACATTCATTAGGTTACATGCTTCACTTGATTAATTATATCTGAAGAAAATTGCGGGCACTTCGGATCTTAGTCTGGTAGTATCGCCATGTGCCACGGATCCCTAATTTCCAAAAGAAAAGGGAGGGGGGCTGAAGGGGATTTTTTTTTCTCCCAGTCTATCCCGGACAGCCTGCCTCTCTCCCTAAGGAAATGAACGTATTCAAATGTATCTCCATCAATGAGCACAGTAATTATGAATTCAGCACTAATTAGTAGATACACTACTTTCCTTGCATATTTGATTTCCACTGTGAGATGTTAATAAGGGAAGTGCCCATTTTTGTCCTATCTCATAAAAATTCCAGAGTGTTGGAGAGGGGGGAGGGAGGGGAGGGTGGAGGGGAAAAGGGGGGGCGGAGGGGGATGGGGGGGGGGGCATGGGGGTGTGTGTGTGGGGAGGGGGGGCAGATGGCGAGAGGGAAACAGGGGATGCATTAAGTATGCATGGAAGTCGAAAAAAATAAGTTTACAGATAATTGGCGTGGTTACTGAGGGGCTAAAACAACACTGCTTACCTTAGTTAACATTCTGCTGGCTAAACATGCCTTTTAAAAGACATACATGCATTGTATTAGTCTTCTCTCGTTTACTAGACAAATAAAGGCTTTCCACCAGGAAAAAAAGAGGATCCCAAATACAACAATAACGTGTTGAATTACTAATATCACACCCTTTTCAGAGAGTACACATTAGCATTTGAATAATAGACAACCACTGATTTTTTATTTATTTTTTTCAAATTTTATCTTTGTTCAAATGTCATGAAAAAGTAAAACCCGAAACTGTTTTGCTCTCTTACAACGCCAAGGGGTAATTACAATATTTTCCCTGAGAGAGAGGAATAAGAGAAACCCTCCCCTTCTTTCATAATGTTGCTGAAACATATTTACAGTGCACCACTGCTTGTGATTTATTAATATTAGAAGACAGCTTTTGTTGCAGTGTTTTCATAGCCAGTGATTAGCACAGCCAGCTACACTGAATAAATTCATAAGTGGATTAAATTATCAAAGTGGAATAAATCTAATAATATAAATGTTCATTGGAAGTGAAGGACTTCATATTTCCAGCGCTGTCAGATTAGGGAGCAGATGGTCACCCTTATGCCAGTGTTACTGTGTGAACGCTCATGTCAGAGGCCATACCTTTACCAATAACATGAACATATTTCTGTACAACACACAATTGCATTGGATACAGTGGATTTATCTAATTAATCCAATCATCTCTTTTGAATGGGGATTTCTGTGCCCATTGGTCTCCTCCTTTTTGACTGAGATTGGCGTCTTTGTGCCAGGCTGCCAGGCTGCCAGCCTAAGAGGCTGGTCCCCTTCTCAAGGAGACTGTTATGACCATGTGGTGTTCGTGCCAACCTCTGGCTGTGGCGGGGAGATAGGGAGCGGACAGAAAAAAAGAAAAAAAAACACACAGTGGCAGAGGCAGAAATGACACATTAAACACATACATAACTAAACAATAATACACATATATACTCACACATGCACTTAAACATGCATGTATGCATAGATATAAATACATGCACAAACATACACACATATGGACTCATGGGCAGATGAGACTGCCACTCCAAAATTGACTTAATCTGTGATCAGATAAACTACAATAAAGGCAAGCCTGGCAATAGAGGGCATGGGCTATTATGAAAGATCTGTATGTCGCTCAACCAGCAACACACACGCTCTCACAGTAACAAACATGAGGACAACCATACAAACACACACACATACACACAAAGGCGGCCCCCTCACACTCTTATTTGACTTTGTGTGTGCTTCGCTGGGTTTATTATGACAGGCTGAGCGGCGGGGAGGGAATTAAACTGTTAAGCAGACATCAGAGGCAGTCTAATGTTTAATGCAGGAGCCGGGGCATGTGCTGACTGATAATGAATACAAACAGGCCAACGTCTTATTTGTTGTGCTTTTCATTGGGAACGACTGGGGTGCTTGACATCCACAGCTAATGTACTGTACAGGGCTATTGTTCTAACCCCCCTCTCATCCTTCCTCCGTATCTCTCTCCGTCTCACTCTCTTTTTTCATTTTACTTGTCTTCTTTTATTGTGCTGATTCTTCAAAGCTGCGCTGTCACCGCCATCAGACAACAAGCCCGTCTTGGGCTCGATGTGACAGGATAATGTTGTAATTCTTGTGGAATCACAATCTCCATCATGATAATGTGTTGATGGGATGTGGTAATAGTTGTTAAAAGGTCACCCAGTGTGCTGTAATTGGCTCTTTCATACTTCACTACGTTTACTACGACAGAAGGCATGACCTCGCTGGCAAAGACGGTAAATATGCCATCTTGAGAGTGTAATTATACAAGCCAAGCCTTCTTGGATCTCTTTCTCCCGCCTCCTTTGCCCTCTCTTGCCACTCGTTTCCTTACAGTCTCACTTTAGAGTCCAAAATGTAACTGTAAGTTGGCATGATAAATGAAGCAAAGCTGCAGTACAATACTGTACGTATGCCATGATTGGCAACTGTACAGTATTGCTAGGAATAGGCAATTGTAAAATGAAGATCTAATTTGAAGAGGCATCCATTTTAGAGAGTATTCAGATTTATCATTTCCTCACTGGAAGGCTTTGTCCACTTTGTAAACAAATGATCACCTAACTGCTGCCAGAAATTATCTAAACACCACAGTGTTATAATTGATGTCTTCATAATTGGAAAAAAAAAATCTCAACATATACTTAAATATGTACAAACAATCTAATCACATTAGAATTACATTGTGACAGCCCAGGGAATAAATAATAAATAACAAATCCTACATATTTATTTTTCAAAGACAGCAGCTTTAGCTCTACTCTTAATTAGTTCAAACAGACAATTAGGAGGAAAATATGATTTATGTTTTTTGGGCATTAGGTGTTGAGTTGAATCAATACTGTAATTAATAAAGTGATACAAAGAGGGACTGTACATAAAAGGCATAATTGCTGTAATCACACAGAGACAGTAAATACATGCATAAGAGGCAAGGAATTATCCAGGTAACTTCCTGAAGACCATCACCACCCTCGTCATTTAGTGCTATGATTTAATCTATTACCGTTATTTTTTCTGCTTATATTTAATGTCTCTTTAAATCTATTTTTGAACAGGAAATAATTTTCACTGGTTTTACTCAAGAGCCCTTACAAACTAATCCTTTACAATTTTTCTTAAACTAAGGGCAGTGCTGAGAGCTGAGCATTTTTTTCATGAAAAACTGTCTCACCACATTTTCTTATAAACATGTATTTTCTCCCAGCAATACTGAATTTTTAATGAGTGGTAAGTTAAAATATGTAAGTCTCAAGAAAATAAAGTATTATTTATTGATATTGTGGAAAAAAGGCATTTTGTTCGACTTATAAACTCAATCAGGAATGTACTATCAAATAGACAGAAAGTCACGGCACTGTAATGCTTTAATTAATAAAATTATTTATTATTTAATTTGTTTGATTACTATAATTTTTTCACAAATTCACTGTTTCTTTTATCTGACTCAAAATTCCCTTTTCTGAAATTTGACATGTTTTAAACAGATGTTTAGAGATTTTTCTTTTTTATCCTGTCTCTAAATATATTATTTTGCTCTAAATTACATGATTGTTTTGGTTAAATAAGCGTAAGAAAATGTCAGAGGTAAAAGTGATGTTGCATATGTTGAAAGGAGTGTTACAAATTTGGTAATTCATGTATTAAAGTACATGTGCTGCATGTAATAGGGGATACAGATCCATAGCACCTCCCTGTGGTGCTGACCATCTTATTGTGTGTGGTGTGAATTGGTTCCACTCTCAATATCTTATCTTACATCTCTCCCACTTATAGTCACTTTTATCTACCTAGTGAGAATTTCCTTTCCATTTAAAGATTACGCTGTTAAATTACAGCACCATAAAACATTAAAAAAGAGTGCTGTTTTAGAAAACTTATCATCCAGCTTGACAATATGCTTCATTCAGTTTAGGCGGCTATTGAAAACTGCTGCTATCATTGTAACATTGTTATGGTAACTGCTTGAGTGAAGTCACCAAATCTTATTGTAAAATCTCCTACAATATCATAATAACACTTGGAAGCGGGGGCAGCAGAGTTTGACAATAATATATCTGTGGAAATCTTTCCCCCTCTCTCCAGATCCTCAGTGAGAGGCACATCAGAGGAGACATTTGCGCTTTATGAAGTGCATTCATTTGGCCATTTGCCATGTTTCCTCACCAGAGGACTGCTATGATGAATGAGAGAAGAGAAGAAGCAGATTTTCTCTCCCACCTCTCGGCTCTCCCCTGTGATTACTAATACAGAGCCCTGCAACCTCCCACACTATATGAAAACTGTAGGCTTGCTCTCATATCCTGGGTAATCCTCAATTTCCCAGAATCATTAAACTGAGACTAGCATCTCTGATGGCTGGAGATACTTGACATATTATGATTATTATCATATGAATACCTTGTTGTTACCTAGGAAGTGGCGTGGTTGCCTTAAAATCGATGTGGAAGACTGGCATAATAGCCTTTCTAGGTTCTTGCATCTGAGAATAAAAGCCCCTTTTTATATGTATAAAATAAATCACTGGAAATTCAGTCCTCAGCTATGATGGACAAAACAAACAAAAGAATTTGATGCAACAACTGAAAAGTTTTAACTTCAGATACAAACTTGTAAGCATTACTGTGTTCAATTTAACCAATTTAATTTTATTGCTTTTCAATCTGCCAAATGTCACGGTTTGTTTCACAAGCTCGTCCATGCAACCACCTGGAATCTAAGCCTGTGTCCCTGACCATTACTACCCGGAGGTGGAGACTCCCTAACTAACTGATCCACCACAGGCTTGTGGTGTGGAAACATTAAAACTTTCAAATGCATCATTTACTGTACATATAAATTCACATTTCTGATTATAAATGCTACCCTTAGGTGAAAGGGATGAAATTTTATAAAGTTGAAATGCTGAATCCAGAGAATTAAAGTCAGCTGTTACTGTCTTAGGGGGGGAAACATTGCTGTGGAGGGCGGACCAGGGAAATTTATGTGGGAGAAAAATGTATGTTCAGCGGATCGGCTCCAAACCAAACATATTATCTTTTGGTGTGCCCTCCTCTTCATAGCCTCAATCAGTTGTTCGCAGCGTGTAATTCGCTGACATGTTCACCATGCAGAATAAGGAGAACATGCTCTTTCTCTACCTCTGAGGCGAAGGATACAGAGCTGATACTGTAGCTAACCTGGCATCCCTTCAAAGATTCAACACAGTTTACTCATGGAGAGGATTTTTTTAAAGGTAAAAACAACAAAAAAAAATGTTAGAATCAAAACTGAATTGTGTTTTTGTGCTTCACTTCATACCCACTTGGTCCACAATGTACAGAGTAGAATGTTTTAAGACTTGAGGCGCTGTCCTCTGCAAGTTAATGACTAAAAATGTCCATGAGCATTCAAGAAGTGGAAGTGAGCAAGAAAAACAGTGTAGCCCCTGAGGGTTAGTTTAGTAGATTTCTGCTCTGTCTTCTGCATGAGTTCTAGTGACAATTTTGGAGGATGGGTCAGATGAAAGACAACAGAAGGAAAGCAGGATCAAAAGCCACATGCTTTCCTGTATCCCTGCTTGTTCTAAGGGGCATACATAGTGCATTGGATTCATATCAAGGTCTTTGTACAGGGAGAGTCGGCCAACATGCAGTGGCCTTATTATTCTTTACTTCAATAACAAACCCACGTCTTCCCCTCTCGCCATCAAAGGCTCAGCTCTCCAGAAGTGAAAATACACATCATATATGAGTCATTCATCTTCCTTGAAATTTAAATAACTCCTTTGAACATTGTCTTTGGTAAGTCGTGGCCAAATATGTAAGTCTGCATGCACTGCAATGTATAACATTCGTCAGAGACAATTCGGTGACTGCGAGACTCCTTGTCATCGTGAGCGCGGTGTAAGAAATGTAGCTTACTTTTCCCACACTGTGAAACGACACCACATAACTTTTCATACCTTTCAATCGACTCCCATTCGCAACCCAGTAACGACATTCACTCCCTCGCCCTGAGTGACAATAACTAAGTTGTCCACATCCATTCCACACAGTTATCCGCCCATAGCCTATAAAACAGAAATAACGTGGAGGTTTACTCACAGTGAGGGGTTACTCTCAGACCGGACCTGGGCAGCCATTTGAAGTGACAGGGCCGCCCATCATGCGCCTCTAACGGGGTCAGGGGGCCTTATGGGGACTTGATCCAGAGCGAGGCCAAAGGGACCGGGCCTTTAGAGAGGATGGATGGAGCTCTGGCAAGAAGGAAGGACGGGCTGATTACATCATTTTTCAGACCCACCAAAAGGCACTGTAAGGACCTTTGGGCAGCTGGATTGACAGTTGGCCTCTCTGCTAATACATTTTGGAGTGATTTGTCAAAATGAAGAAATTGTTCTTGCTCACCTATCTCGCTCAGCAGTGAGTGACTCAGTTGGTGAGACTTGACGAGACGAGCGACATATTGCTCATGCTTACAGTGGCTCATGCTGAATATATGAGAGCCAAAGTCATAACAAAGCATTCATCAACAAGAAACACTCTAACTTACTTAAAAAAAATAAATCTTTCAACTCTGAGAAAATGACATTTGGGGAAACATGTCAGGAGCAGAGTTAATCACCTCCTCAGTCTGTGTTGTACTGTAGGTGGCGTTTACTTCTGTCGGAGGGAAATGTTTTGTTTTTGTGCATTTCCTGAATATCTACAAATATTCCCTGAAGGCATGCTGCAGTGCAATGTTGCGCCACCTGTTTTCAAGGCGCAGTCGTTCCCCGGGGCCCCTCAACAAATCATCTTCCTTGTTTCTCCTGCGGGGAAAGAGACACCGTCACTCTTGGGTTTAGGGTGTCATATCATACTGAAAGATGCTAGAGCAAATTCGACATTTCCGTCTGTCCCAACAGGTAAAGTGAGAATCAAAAAAGCAAGTGATTGTGAAATTATAGAGGAGGTTGGAAATTCTGTGCAGGAGTTTTCCTTTTAACAATCCATCAGGCTAAAAAGTGGCAAGTCTTTTCTTTGAAATTTTTATGGATAAGTAGATTTTGAGTTCCTTTTAAGCAGCCTTTAGTGTTTAACAAAATGGAATATATTCTTCACTTTCCCTCTTTTTCCTTTAATGCATAAAACGGCCACACCACACCCTCAGCTTAGTCTTGTATCTTTTGTCTCTGCAGTGTAGACATAATGACTGACCTGGATTCATACTACTGTTTTCAATCACCATCTCCCTCCAAGGTTATTGGCCAAAATCCAAAGGTTGTTCTGGGATTCCACTTTATCAGAGGCAGAGGCAGAGCAGCATGCGGAGTTAATAATAATTTGGTCTGTGTTTTACAGCTGTTACACAATGGACACTGTGTAAACCTCTTACGACACCGGGGCCTCGGAGCTCCCCGTTTTAGAACTAGATCTGTCTCTGTAAGACAGTTAATGACAGACAAATAACAGAAAGATATTAGTGCAAAGAGAAGAACAAGACAATGTAATTGGTGGCAATCTATAATGCAAACAGTGTGTTACACTGTGTTCTTTTGATGCTGTATTCAGAAGGCAGTGACTGTGAAGAAATGATCCCTTAATAGCACTGGTGTGAAATGTTCTATAGATTTTCATTACAGTCTCTTTGTGTGGTGTGAGAAAACAGACTTAGGACGGCAGCAAGTAGGTGCTGCCACGCTGAACATCTGCTTTCTCCATTACAAGCCGAGCTAGGGAGCACATTAAAAGTTACAGGTAAGCGCTAATGCACTGCTCCTCAGCAAAGCCAGTATTGTTGTAAGCTTGCACATTCAATATAGATTAAGTCAACATTATGATAACAAGGTTCATCCAGGCAGCAAACATTGTTAAATATTGAAATTAAAATTCTGAAGTTTCATGCATTTTCCTGCCGAAAAATAAAAGGAGTTTACTTATTTACTGCTTGACTCAGAACACTTCTAATGATGAAACTGACGTCTGTCAACAATGCCTTTTTTTTTGGTGGAATAATGAATATATTTGGAATGTAAGTCAGAACTCCAGTTGCCTCTAGACAGTTGAGCTTCCCCTTCATGCACCTCTGTATTTTATTCAAAGCAGAACCTCACCAAAGGAAAATCTTCTATTATCCAGCCTAACACTGCAGCCTGAGGAGAAACACTGGGTAAAACAGTGACTTAATATTTCATATTGGTTAGATTATTCATCCACACAAAGACATTTCCCTTTTTTCCTCCCTCACATTGCAACGTCCTCATTAAAAATGGGACACTGCACATTGAAACTTTTTAAAAATTCAAATATTTTCTTTCAATCTTTAAAGAGCTTATATCTAATGAACTAAGATTTAATTTGGCATGGCTTAACATCCATTTGCACTGTTCATAATTAGGAATGCAGACCTCGGTATTAAAATGAAGGGGCAAAGCCCTCAGTAAGTTCCCAAGTGAAACAAGAATTGGTTCCACTTTAAGTATTAATTGATTGGCTTTGCAGTATCCCTTACAGGAGAAGAGTACACACACACACACTCACACACACACACACACATCCACTACATCCACCCAGCTACACACACACACACATACACACACACACACACACACACACACACACACACACACACACACACAATTTACAGAGCACTCATTTCTCATCAATCTGGTGCTGCTTCATTTGCCTGTCTCTCAGTCCCCCAGAGAGGGACAACCTATCTGCTAGCAGAGCTTAGCATTTGATCATGAGTGTCAATATCAAACTGCAAAGCAGGATTACACAGTGCTGTCGTCAATAGGCGTAATGGTTTTACATGTGTTAAGGTTAACTCAGCCATTTAATGTGCATAGTACCTTAGAGATAATCACTCAAAAATGACTTAAAAATGTCACACAAACCTCAACAGACCTGGGCTTCTGCGATGATCACACACTATACTCAGAGGGTCTTGTTGCATTTTTCTCTTTTCTAAGATTTGACAGCTTATGACTATGGAGTAGACAATTTCTACTGTATGAAACTAGTCTTCAAGGTATTTGATTCAAATTTCTTACAAGGAATAGTTTCTATGATGTATGATCAGACTGTCTGCAGAGTCACCAGAGATACTATTATTGATCATAGGCCAACCTAATATAAATTCTGTTAACTGTTTATTAAGCAAGAGCTTTAGTCCTGCACAAAGATTATTCATTGTTGATCATTTTATCTCACTGTGGACCGTACATCTGATGACTTCAGAAACATAAAATAAATTTGTACTTACTTTTGCTCTTTACTGTTCAACATTTGACAAAATGTCAGTGTTCGCTTTTATGTTGTGACTGTGTGTGTGTGTGTGTGTGTGTGTGTGTGTGTGTGTGTGTGTGTGTGTGTGTGTGTGTGTGTGTTCGAGCGCAAGTGTGTCCATGTGTATCCGTGTGCAGGAGTTTCTTACATTTATTTTCACAAAACGTAAGACTCTCCCACTGTAAACCTCTGCCGGTGCAAGTGACAAGCTAAAAATCCCCCACAATGCTGTGAATTAGGAGCCGGTCTATTAGACACATGATCACATGATGTGGGATTAGTGGACTGGAGTCTTCAAAGCTGCTATTACAACTCCTGAGATGTGATACAGGCTCCCCCACTGCTCTCTGCAGGGGCGTGTGGCTCTTCCTCAGAGAATTACCTGACACCGTCGTGTCTGCGCTCTGGGAGACAAGTGCTGTGGCTCGGAGTGGAACAGCCAACATCAGTCGGAAATGCTCCCTCCATGCTGCGCTGAGCCAACAAACCCTGCATTTAATCCCATGTGTGAGCTGCCATGATGGCTACATGAGTTGACATCAGAGAAAAGGAGTTAGGGTGCTAAGGCTGGAATGATAGGTTGTAAAGTGGATTACAGATGGAGAAATGCCATCACGCTTGAATAGTGAGTCAGACTCGAAATGTTAATAACAGTGATTCGCTATTTGGTGATCACCCCTGTATAATCTTTATAATCTGAGTTTGTTAGAATTAGGGGTGGAGATATTTCACAGTTCATTATGTGAAAAATGTAATTGGACATATAAATGTATGAACTGCAAAATGACTTTGACTTTCTAGAGGTTTATTTCATATGTGGTGAAAAAAGATGTTTTAATTAATCTAAACTAATAACAAAGTACACATCTGGTTAAAAATATAGCACATCTGGGTAAGGAGCTGGCTAAGTCTTTTGCAGGAGGGATTTTATGATTGCTCTACGTGCAAGAATTTAATATTGAACAAGTTTATAGTATTGTTATCACTATATACACTATATGACAACAAAGAACAAAAATGAAAAAAATAAAAGTGAAAAAAACATAATTTGCTGAAGAAAAAAAAGTGGTTGCATTCTGAACTTCAAGTTACCTTTTCTAAAGCTGAACACTGGGAATTTGGACCTCCCAGCGCAAACATTAACGGGCTGAAATGCAGCTCTGGATGTAACAAAGGAAACAATACCAGGGAAGAGAGCCAAGAAGGCAGAGCTGGCACGCCTGTTCCTGGGACCATGGGAATTTGGCTCCCAGAAATAATGGGGTTGAACAGGGCCCAGCACCACTGCTACTGTAGCTGGGAAAATGGTGCACCGCAAGCCAGGCTCCATCCAGGGAGACTTAAAACAGGGAAGGGAGGGAGGGAAAAAGAAATGAAATATACAGTATGGGTTGCACCTCACAGTGTGAAGTGAGATGAGTAAAATAATAGAGGAAAGCCTGTCTTATGTTTGTCCCAAGCAAGTGATTGTAAATCAAAAACACTGCCCAGCTTAGTGGCTGGATGTGAGCTAACATAATACACTGAATGGACAAACTGCTACCAGGGCAGAAAAAGGAAAGAAAAGAAAATCATAATAACAGACCTAACATAAAGAGCCTTTTATGTGAGCGTTACACTGTGTGGCCAAAAGTTGAGATAAACTATATTGCTATGTATGTATTTGTATATATTGGTAGTGTTAATGCTAGCAGCCCCTTTCTAGCCTAATTAGGACAATAAAGGGTTATGGGCTAATGTATGACTGCTATGCCAAAGCTAATGAATACCTGGTATACCTTGTTTCCTCCCAAGCGTCCTTGGACTGTCATCTCCAACCTTTTGATGTTGTATCTGATTATCCAGGCAGCGATTAATCATGATTAAGTAAGCACCAAGTCTCTGAGAGAGAAAGCAAAAGCAAAGAGGGTGGGTGGACAGCAGGAAAGTTGCCCAGGTTCAGGCCTTAATTCTGGGCAGCTCAGTCTCCTGTTTCTGCCAAGTGGACACTGGTAATGAGACAGCAAAGTAAAAAATCATGGTGCTTTTTTAAAGTGTTGTTAAAGGAAAGAGTCATTATCCAAGCCAGGCTTAATCCAAGCCATAGTTGAGGCATCCAAAGAAACGCCTCTTGCCTTCTGTGGTAGCCATCAACTTGGACACCACTGCACGTTTTCACATGCCCAGTGCTATTTGACAGCCATTTTTGCATGTTTTGTTGATCCACAGACATTTCAATATACCTCTCCGCTCAATGCTTTTCCTCCTCTCCAAAACATTTTCCTGCTTTGATATCAGTTGATGGAATATAAATGGGTTGGAGCAGACCTAAGGTAACCACCTATTGGCCTTCATGCATTTCTAATGTAACCTGTTCTGCCCATGCTCACAGAGTAGGGCTGGCTTCATTACTCCAAGGTGCTGAGTCTTTTGCCAGAACCCTGCCTTTTCAGCGAATAGATCACCCTTGTGACCAGGGTCTCTGATACTGTATGCACCACCTGAAAGCTGTAGCTGTTTGCCCAGGTGCCAAAATAATCAAGTTCAGCTCGCATGGCAGGTTATGAAAGAATATTAACTGTGGGAATAACCCGGCTTGACATGCGTCGCCCGCATGCATGATCAAACGAGAGCCCTCTCAGAAAAGGAGTTTTCCAGGTAGGCCTACTGGCAGGGAAGTCTGGGGCTGTGATGACACCAACTCAATCATTGTTACTTTGAAGTCAGAGGGGTCAGTGTTGTAATGGGTTTGGACAAAGGTACAGTGATTCTCTCTTTTTGCTTTCCGACCTTTCTCTGTTAATGCATTTAGCATTCTAGGTCTTTAATGGATTTCCCAGCAAAGAGGGAAGCTGTTGTTGAAACACATTTAATGACGTACTGAAGGACGTAGAGCAGAGGTCCACATTATTGCCACTATCAATAATACAACTGTTTAAGTGGTCCACTTGGAGTATAGGCAAATAATACTTCCCTTTTTACCACCCTGCTGCCTTTCACTGTGAAAAGTATTTTCTACAATGAGGTCGGATTTGAAGGAATATGTTTTGAGTGCTCACTCTGAAAACCGCACAACTGTGTCATGGTTTTCCTGTCAGAGTTTGTTTCTGTTATATAGACCTAAAATTTGATTTTACTTGGAGGATTTAAGATTTCCACCTTCGTGTTTTTTCTTCACTGCTTCCCATCAATCTTTCTATTTTCCTCCCTAAAACCAGTATTTCAAGCTTAAATTATGGTAAATGATGTGTGTTCAGAGTGTTGTGAAGGAAAACAAAATAACCCCTGATGACTACACTGTAACTTAACATCTCCTTCATAGCCTTACATTTAAGTGGAAAACTTCCCTACCGCAAAGGCATAAATCAGCCACACTCTTGTATGTTTCATTATAGAAATGCTAAATCTTATTTCAGAGCCTATATGGAAACATGGAAAAATAAGGAAGCATGAAGTTATGTATCTTATGCCCATCAGACACAGGGAGAAATCGAGGAGATCACCATATAATTGGTTAGAGAGTGTGTACACATGTCTCCCTCCAGTTCCAGCACAGTCCTCCAGTTCAACACAGGCTTTGAAATGTGGATTCAAAGCTAGCGGACTTCCCTGAATCACTGAAAACCCTCAGGACATGGTTTGGCCTTTGCGGAGGTGGAAGCCAAATATGAGTCTGAGATAAATATTTCATTTTGGTACAAAACAAATAACTTGACATAATTCCTCCCCCTCTCTTCCGAGTATAGAATGACAGAGTGGCTGATTTACGCATGGCAAGAGGTGTAAAAAGCATAGAGGCATGCTGCTTTTCTCTATTCACCATCTAATGGATGCAACCCGACGGGCTAACAACTGTTTGCCTTTTTTTTCAGAGACCTGTGAAGAGAAGACAGACTTGGATTCATATGAGATACTGACTGTGATTTCTGACACCTAACAGTTAACTAAACTGCATGATGTTGCTCTAAATATGTCTGAGCATAAGGCTACTATAAAAAAGGCAATAAAAAACATTTACATTTTAACTACAGTTACTTGCGAAAATTAAATGATAAAAGTGTTAACTACTTCTGCTGAGGCCTTTTAGCGTGTTCCTTTAAGAGGATACAGGGGCTAAATAGTTTGACCCTAGCTAAAGTTAAATTTGAGACATAAAAGGACAAGCGATTTAAACTTTAAATCCACTGTGAAAGTGCATTAACCACTTAACTATTTTCTCATTTCTTTCTTCATGAATGCTTGAGGCTGTCTCTGCTTTGTTGCATTTGTCAATCACTATAATTTGGGCTCCATTTCCAAAAATAATTATCAGGTGAGTGGCAGCCCTTTGCCTGGAGTGCCAACTTGGAAGCGACGTGCCCAAGAGTATTAATTATGCCGCTCAAAATATGAAGTCTTTTAATAGAGAGGCTGACGTGACATCATTGTTTAGAGTCTTTCTTCCCCTACAAACATGACAATCACGGCTGTCCCTCTGGTCATCAGCAAAGATGAGGGGGAATTGTCAGAGGAAGTTATTAACAAGCTGTGTACCATGTGATAAAGTCAGTCAGACTCTCACTGGTACCATGTCTGTTGATTCGCATAGAGGAGAAGAGGAGAGCGCATGAGGAGTAAGTCAACAACTTCAGTGCAGCTATGAGAGATGTAGAGCGAGGTGGAAATATGCAGAGCACAGACTGAGGGGGAGGTATTATGTGCAAAAAGCCTCAAATCTTTCAAATCCATGTACTAAAATTATTGCTGAATGTAACTGTTGACGCTGTACTCGAAGGACCATCCAGTTTCATACAGTCGCCAGCTTAAATCCCTCTCTCTTTTTCTCTCTCTCTATCTCTCTTTCTCTCTCTCTCTCTCACTCTCTCTCTCTCTCTCTCTCTCTCTCTCTCTCTCTCTCTCTCTCTCTCTCCTCTCTCTCTCTCTCCCACTCTTTCTCATTCTGCCAATCAAGAGGCTCACAAACAGTGCTGCACTGTAGTTGTGGTTCACATTCAGCAGTTGCTTCTGTGAAACCCTAAGAGGGAGAGACAGCTTCCAGGTCTCATTAGCATCCAGTAGCGGCTAATGCTGCCTCCCCATTACTGTCTGAGGAGCTGAAATTCAGTTGGAGATGAGCACAGCCCAGGGGGCTTAGGGTTGCCAGTTTAATTAGTGCCTGATAATTTCAATAATGAGTGACAATTCATTGGGGCTTTTTAGGTTGGCCCACTGTTTGAGTGCAAATCGATAATCCTCTGTTTCTTCCCCCCACTCTCATGAGCAGATAAAGGGTGAGCGTGGGGGTGGGGGGGCTCTCTCCCTTTGCAGGAATTAAATGAAAAGAATCAACTCAGAGAATGTCCCTTTGAAACCAAGAAAGGGAAGCCTATGTGATTTGATTTGCTGTTATTGGATGAGCAGGTGGGTCTTTAGTTGCTGTCGTGGGGTCCAGAGTAAAAACAATTTGCCTGGAGTGATACGGGGTAAGTGAGTGGAGGGTGAGAGGTGTACACTTGTTGTTTTCTACTCATCCAAATGATGCTATCGTGTTGAAATCAAAGCATAGAAATACTCTTGATCAGATGGATGGCATACATTTATTGAGTTAACCTGGAAATATTTCCATCCAGAGCAAATGATTTGTTTGAGAAAGTAACCTCAATTCTACATATTTTTTTCAGTATGCAAATCTGTTTAACATACAGTATAGCTGCATAATGAAATGATGAGGAATGGTAATTCATTCAATTGCCCCTAGGCTGAAAAAACATGTTTACCTTGGTTACTTGAGAAAGGTGTTTGAACCTTCTGTAATTCAGTGACAGGCAACACAATCCTGTTGATGCAATGCCAGAATTCCTCTGTTTTCTTCTGGAAGCTATTTCACAGCTCTGCATGCAGAAGAATAGGTGCGGGTGAATTAACTTTAAATACGCACTTTTCATATTCACAGAATAATAATTATGCAAGGTAGCATGCGGTTTACAGTGTTATTGAAAATGAAGAATCAATTTTAGGTGTTGCAGATAGTGCATTAAAATACCAATTAACCACATAACACCCAACCTCTACCTGACACATGCATCATAATGATTTTGGAAACAGGAAATGGGAGCCCATTATTCCCCAAATACACCTCTTCTTTCTTGAAAGGCAAATGTCTTATGCTTGCAAAAACAAATTATCACTAAAAATTCAGTGAAAAAAATGGAAGTTGATAAATCACACGGAAGCAGCAGATTGCTGTCGCACCTTCCAATGTGGAGTTCAGAGCTTGCCTTCTCAACCTGTGCAGCAATGATAATTTTAGGGCTTTATTTCCCTTACCTTTCTGCCTCCATTGGACACGGCATATGTTCTACAATATCCTGATACAATACTGAGTCAGCACATGTGCTGCCTCTGTATTCAGACCTCACCACACAGCAATGGAGGGAAAGTGCAGTGAGAGCATGCAACATTTCCTCAGTCAGTTAGCCTGACGTATTGTGAAGGACAGTAGCCTAATTATTCCCTGGCAGTGGCACGGACCTGCCAGTCCCTTCAGATTGAGTTGAACCACCGACGATGGAGTATGATTCCTGAGAGCCTGCTATGTTTTGAGTCAGATAGTATCATGTCCACCAGAGATTTAATTTGGATATTCAGTGGTGTGAACCTGACCCTTATTACTTTAGCCCCCTCATCACCCTGACCTGTAGTCTTCCTCTATTACAGGCCCAAGAAAAACAGCAATCATCACGTTAATACAGAGAACATCAAGAGACTATTGATTGTGGTTACTTGCTGAATATTCCCTCCATGACATGCGGTTCAGTGCCCCCATCGTGCTTGTCTGTGGCAGTCTTTTTAAATATTCATGACGAGGTTGCCTTATGGTTCTGCAGCTGAATTTCTAATTGGGCCGTCAAAAGAGATACAACATGCCCTTAAGCAGGACCGTAACAGCGGTCAGCTCAAACAGAAATTGTGTGATTCAGCCACAGGGCTAATTAGCGATTAGCATTCACTGTTTACAAGGGTTTTTACCTGTGGGCCAAGGGATGGCTGAATTGAGCTTAAATCACTCCTTCCTGCCTTTGAAGCTTCAAGAGCTGCCTGTCCATATCATAATGACTGGGAGGAGAGAGGGAAGCGCTTCTACTGTGTAACAACATAATCATCAATTAAGGCAGGGAAATGGCAAGAAGTAGGGATTTTAGCTCATTAAAAAAAAGCCCAGAAGAAAAAGTATCTCTGGATTTATATATATTTTTACTCTGCCTCTCCTCTGTCAATGTCTGCCATCTTTAGAATTCAAATGATTTTGTCTTTCAAGATGAGTGGAATTCCTGAAAATGTAATTCAGAGACTCGGATGCAGACATTCCTAATAAGGGTTAGAATATGAATGACATTTGCTCCAAGACTAGGTTAGATGGAAATGGGATTGCCACTGACTTGGTCCCTCCTGTCAATTTCTTCTGTCTCTAAATGAATGCTTAATGCATTTTTAAAATTGTAATCATTATATCATTATAACTCAAATGAATGTCACAGAACCAGATTGTACTTCCAAAGCATGCCTTAATGAATTTATTGTAATTATTACCAAGTTATGACTGAAGTATCATCACAACTACACACATACATAACTACATACATCATACTGCATAGCCTCAAGTCACAGTTGCTACACTATGGCAGACATAGAGCAGCATATCTATAACATGGCCTGCATATTGTAGGTGTAGCCAGTTTACGTTACCTTAGTGTGTAGCGCAGTTGGAGTCAAGGGCATCTTGACATTTTTAAATGAAAATATACATAACAATTCCACCATGTAACACAGGAGTTAGTTGCTAACAAGCTGTTAATTCCACATTTTATCTATTGCCCCCTTAAACAGTGACAATAAGCATCTATTTAGTCCAATATGTCACTTTTATTTGATATTTGGGGATACCCTGTGGCTAACCTGGACCCTTGTAATGTATCATCACGGTGGAGCCACTACAAGGACATACAGTATCTCATGTCTTCAACAGCTTTCCAGACATTAAAAAGAATATCAGATTTCCCCAACTTCTTTGAGGATGTACTGCCTTTGAGAGAGGACTTCTTTTGAGCATATCCAAACATTTTCATCTCTCTCATTTTTTTAAATCTATTTTTGCCATAAAGTAGGGACTCAACAAAAACTCATTCAGGGTGATAAAACTGCTCAAGTGAATTTCCTGCCTAACAAAGTACAAAGATGACTGATAAAGGGCTTATTAGAGAACCATCATTACTCTCACTTTGGGTTAAAAATGTTGACTGAAAAGCACCATTATGTCCTGAATTTTTCGCTGATGTGGCTACAAGCTGAGGTGATGCTGAGGCTTTCCCCTACTGTCTCAGGGTTAGTTGAGCGGACCTGTCAATGATGATATCCGGACTGCAGGAACACTGCAAACTCAGGAATAAGAGTCAACGGTAATTAGAATCTATCTGGGGAGGTGGGAACACACACACACACACACACACACACACACACACACACATACAAACACACACACACACACGCACACAGTGCATATTATGTCTACAATGTCCATATATGTAAAAAAGCAAAATATGTGTTTACTTTTAGAACATAGAAAATATTTTTCATATGCACACACACACACATGCACCTACACATGTGTGTACACATACACTTACCATCAAAGACGTGTCCTTTAGTATGGAGATTCTGACTGTATACTCCCCTTTTCCTTAATTGCTCATTAATGAGATGGAAATATATTTCTGCCACAAAGTTTGAAAAAGATGCACTCATTGAGAAAGCCATAAATCTAAACATTTGAAAAGGAATTAGTAACGGGAGCCTCCCATTCTTGTTCTCTGAAAAATTAATGCAGCGCATGTTATATTTATTACAAGGCCGACTGTCATTCATTTTACCCGAACTAACAGAAATTAAAAGTGACAGCAACCTCATCAAGAATGAATGCCATTGTATTCTACACGGAGCAGAAAAAGACAGGAAAAATCAGATAATAAAACACAGGCTTCCAAAGTACATCTGTAAGAAGGAAAACCACAGTTCACAGAAATGCTGTGAATGAAGGAATGAGGGCAAAAGAAATCATAAAATACAGAGCGAAAAATAAAGCTTCATAACTTTTATTTTACCTTAATTTGCTGCAATTTTTAAATTAAACACGATTAAGAGTCTGTCAAAAATTAATCGAAAACCGTAAATAAATCATAATAATTGACATGCACAAAATAATAAGAATAAACAAACTAAAATACTCACAGTGACTTGTGTGCTGTATTATTTTGCATGGCTACTTCAGATCTATTTTCAAGATGTGTATAATTGCTGGCTTCACTCATTAAAGGAGAGAGGTTCTGATCTGAGTATGCTGCAGCTAAATGGTCAGGTTCCCATGTGAGGGAAATAAATGAAATATTAGTTTATTACATATTTAAATCTCTCTCCCCAGGCTGTCTTCCACTCTTTTTTTTCTGGGTTGGTTTGCATTATAATGTTCACCAAACAGTTTTCCCAACTAATGGCTTGCAACAGCGTGGTCCTGCTTTTCCCCTCTGCTTTTGGTCTAGATTTTCATAACAAATTACTGTGGTATGCTGAGGGAAGGGACAAAGCTCCAACTTCCTGAAGAGGCAAAGGGGAAAAATTCATCTTTAAGCGATGCAAAGTTGAGCATTGCCTGTGGAACGTTTTCACAGTGTGTGTCCGTTAAACATTGAGTAGACAGTCAACTTCAGATAATAAGTCAACCTTTTCAGGAAGCTGACAGCAACACTTGGAAATAGAAAACGCATATTGCATTGCTGCTTCTTGGGAAAATATTTTTCACCAAAGCGCAAAGGATTCAGATGTACTTTTCTCTTGATGAACAATGGTTTTATTATTCTTATTGGCATATTAAGTGCAAGGTCGTGTTTAAAATTCCAGACTGCTTTGTAAGTTCATAATCTAAGTCCTATCCATCAAAATGCTGACGTATCAAAACAAACAGAGGGCTGAGAGCAGAGATACAGCACGGGATGGGCCCTCTGAATAATCGTTAAGGGCAGCCCCCTTGCTCTCCCTATCTCAGGTGTGTGATTAAAATCAATTAAATCACTCCTCTAGTGTCAACCGCCCCAAATCTCCTGACAAATGAAACGGTGCTTTAGGAAGACGAGGATGTTCCTGGTCCTGTCGTGGCTCTGCTCATATTCACAAATGAGATTAAGATTGGGCTGCTGAGGGATTTCAAAGGCCTGTTTTCCATAAGAGCATGAAACAGCCTGTGAAGCCCGTGTAGGCTACATTAAGTAGACTTGAAAGTGTCTGGAGCAGAGATCAGCTCCCAGCCCACATTGAGAGTAACTAGCTGGAAAAAAGGCAATATTATTTACCTGCATCTACAGTATCAGACTTTTATGACTGGAAGTTGGATCTGTATCACAGCACTATTCGGGAAATAATCCAATATTCCATAAATTCTTAAAAGTCCTCAATCTATTTATGACACAGTATTATGATTTGTCTGATGCATCCATTAATGAGTTATTCATCTAATATTAATATGTATTAAATCATGTGTTTTGAGTCAATACAGTTTTCACCACAGCACTGCCTTTGCTGTGTGTCTTCAGACAAATTAAGCCATTTACAGAGCATCAATATGGAATCATTAAATGCCCTTTGTGTATTGTTCTCTGTGGTCTATGGACCACCCCTCTTTCCCTGTCTGTGTTCCTCTCCCTGTCTCTCTCACTCACAAACACACACACGCACACAGACACACACGCACGCTAGCTTGGCTTGTGCATCAGATATGAGTCAAGGGTTTGAGCCCTCCGCAGGCTTCTTTATGACGACAGTCGGTGAGATCTGCTGATCCCATCTCCAGTGGGCCTCTGTAACCCCCCTTTGTAACATTAGGCAAAAGCGCTAAATCAAAGTGTGGAGTCAGCCCAGTGTGTGTGTTTAACGTCCCCCTGCTCTTGTCACCAATGACCAGGGGCGGGCCGCCACGTGTCCTTGCCCTATCCCCCGGTGTCCTATCACTCCTTTATCTGTCCACAGGGCATGGCCGCTCTCCCAAAGACAACCACACATGCATGCTCAAGAAGGGCCTTTTTTATTCATCTCAACACCCGCAGAGAAAATCAGACGTCCCAAATTGTTCCCCTACAGCAGTTGTTTTATTCATGGTTGTATTTGAGATCCTTCTTTTACCACTGTCATACTTAAATGTATATCTAAAACAATAATCATTATTTACATTGAGTAGGGATGATTTTTTTTAAAACCAGGTTTTGCATAATAAAAACAGGCTTCATAGCAAATTCTGAAATTTAGCAAAAAACACTCACAATCTCACACTTTGCTGAAGAAATGTTTTCGGAAACTGCAGAAAAACTTATGTAGGACACTGACCTGTATTTCATTTTGAAGAGCAAAAGAAAAAAAAAATACTTTTTTAACTCTCAGATTCTTATGGGAAAACAATAACAGACAGTATGTTTATTTGTGATGAAGTTACACAGCACAAAGAAAGAGCAACCATACCAAGGGATTTTCCTGACTCTTGAGAAGGGTACAACCAATATTCCCAAACCCATGCCAGGACTGTATACTTTTTTTTTTCTCCTTTATGAAGAATGATCAAATCAAGCATGGAAGTGTATTTCATCAGTCTGTTGGAGGGTAAAGAGAGACTTTCAAAATAATCCCTTAAGTAGATGAGGCTTTTTATGTATTGCTTTTTATTGGTAAGATGCAGCGTGTTTCAAGATAGCACAGGAAATGACAATTATGTGAGATACAACCTTCAGGACTTTTTCTGGAATCATCCACAATACTGTATTGCATGTCCACACATCTGATCAAGCGGTGTTATTATTCAGTCTCTTGACAGGTCATATTTTGTCAAATGAAATGCTGAATTGCTTCATACTCTGCACGGAAGCTGAAGTGATACATGTAAGTAGAATTAAATTACTCTATAGCATATTACAGCCTCGGTGGGATTGTGGCTGTTCCTCCATTTTTAATAAGTGCTTATTTCCCAGGAGGCCTTGTTGGGCACCGTGGGTCAACAGTGTCCAAGAGGGCAAAGCTTGTTCACCACATTCTAGAGCCCTTTAATTGCTTGAGGTTATGTGTGCTATTATCTTCCTTTTTCTCTTTCATTATGGAGGTGCAGAGGTTCGGATTGACCCATCCTCTCAATTTTGAAAGCACTCGCCGCATTTAGCGTACTTCAATTAAGTGTGCAGAGGAGTGCTGTGATGAGATTTATTTAATTAATTATTCCTGTTCTCTTTTAGCCCATGCATATATTTAAAATAAAATATTTCCTTGGGTGTCCCGGGTCCGCTCTTATTTATTCTGTTGTGATAATGTTACAACTGTAACAGCAATATTTTCGGTGCTCCCAGGAGTGCTTGGTCTGACTCAAACATAATAACCCACGGCAGTGTCTGTCTGACTCTCAGCCATTCTCATTCCTGCTTGCAGCTGATGCCGTAACCCCGGCCCCTTCCCTGCAGGCTGTGCTGACGGCTGGCTCAGAGCAGCCACACATACACGCACACACATACACACGCACACACAGAAAAAGACCTGTAGACCTGCATTTGCATGGACACAAATGTTCACATGCAAACATATGCAAACACACACACATGCCAATGTAAGCACTTTACACAGATACATGCAGATGTCTAAGTGTCTTTCATTGCACTCCTCTCATTTTATTTGGTTTTCCTCCTTTATTTCTATGTTGTCTGAAATGAAAGAAGTGCACTATGGTGTGCTGCAGCTTTAAATACTACAGCTTTAAATGCTGATGAGTGAAAACAACAAAAGTTGTTGCAAAGTTGCATTAGGAGACCAGTTCAATGGTGGAAATTGTTTTGGTGCCCATTTAACTCCAAAGCGGGGTACTTGCGGGCAAACATTGTTCCAGAGTAAAGGATTTCACAGTACAGAGCTATGGCTTCATAAGGGGATTTGATCACTTTTACCTGTGCTGACAAGTCTTCCCTTCAGTTCAAAAGGAGGGAAAGCGGATGACTGATCAATATAAACGCAGGTGTTTGGAGAGAAGCCGTGGATTGATCAGTAATAGTCCCTGGAACTGGAAAAAAAAGAACAAATCACAGGAAAGAAAGTGAAAAGTTAAGTAGGACACTGTCAGGGATTCCCTGGATACAAGTCTTGGAAAAACTGCACAGCACAAATGAAAAAGAACAGAGGAGAGCTGGTTGGGGAATTCAAAAAAGAATAATTAAAAACTCAAATCGGGTTCTTAACTGTGAGAAAGAGAGAGAGAGAGAGAGGGAGTGAGAGAGTGGGTTTTTTAAATCCACCAACAAGAATACACTTGGATGATAACTGCCTCAGCCGTAGGCTATTAAAATATTAACCACCGCTGTCCGAGCTGGGACTTTCCAAGCGGTACTGAGCAGTATCCTCCCCGGATACTGGGCCTGAGAGAAAGGCTCTGCTCCCGTTCGCTGCCCTGTGGGAGGCTCGGGCTTGCATGAGGAAGTGTTTTAATGTTTCTCAGATGCCTGGCTCACTGAGAGAGCTTTGACAAGGCAACTATCCTGGGTGTGATTTAAAGGTGTGCACAGAGGGAACCAGGTACTGGAGCTGAGGGCCTGTTAAGCTACCGGGTGCCTTTCTAGAGGAAAAGAAGTTAACTTTTTTTTTTCCTTTTAATTCCCCTGTTGCTGAGCAGAACTTGGTCCCTTAAGTTTGAATCGTCATTATTATATGAAACAAATGCTATAATGTTGCTACTATCTGACATTGCTCACTTAACACTTAAAATATACAGTGAATACAATTTACAGTACAATAAATGGTCTTGTTGCTAAAGATTTGTGAATGATTGCAAAATGTTCAGTAAATGAAAAGGGAATGAGTGTGAATTCTTTTTTTATATATATCAAAACCAGATCTGCATGTGTGTAGAGTTTGTTTCCTAGTTATTTAGTTCAATGACTGATGCTTTCAATAGCCTGCAATTGCCTGGAGCTTATTACACTCATAATGTATAAGCAGATACTTAGTGAGTGTATATCTAAATCATTTAGCAGGACTTCGTTTAGGGGAACACATGGCGAGCAGCACACTCTTATCTCAAATAGTGCAATTGTAGAGGTTTTATTGACTCTAACAGATAACAACAATTATTTCTCTGAGTGTGCTTTCTGGTCTCTGCCAAATGTGAGCTGGCAGATTATTAAAAAGACAAGTGGTCTCTTTGATACTGAGACAAAATACAAGGGTGTATTTTTAGCATCCATAAGAGGGTGCCAGCTTTGTTCAGGTGAAATTTCTGCACAGAAAATAACGTACATTCATGTGATGCCTGTAGCGGGAAAATCATGGATTAAGATACAGCGGTACATTGAAAAGTTGGTGAATATTCAGAGTGGCAGGTTCTTTGAATGTTTCATGAGATTACAGAATCGTGGCATGTATCATGGCATTGACTTAAATTGTTAAAGTAGCCTGAAGTTCATCGAAAGGATGAGGTCTCTAATCTTTTATTCCCCAAACTGCACAGAATGTGTGTCTCTGTCTATGCCAGTCAAGTCCTGCTGTCCTGCCTTTGCCTTCATGTTTCAGACACCCGACCATTCCTCCCTTCACCCCAACTCCCGCTGAAGGCTCATCCTCTGTAGTTTTGCCTTGTCCCAGTTCTCCATGGTTTCCCCAGTCAGTTCTGCTTTGTGTCCTCTGTTGTTCCACGTCCCCTTCTCCCTCTATTCGAAGTAATGTCCCATCTCTCCCTGGAATCAGAAGCCTGGCTGGCGGGCAGGCAGATGGGACAGATGAGGATGGCAGGGATTGGCTAATCCCTAATCTGCTGTCTCCTTGCCACTCTGGACCACAGAGGAGAGAGGGAAGCAAGAGAAAGAGAGAAAGAGAGGGAGAGGGTGATGGAGCCAGCTAGATGGAGCCAGCTGTCAGATGGAGAGTCTTTCATGGTCCTGCGCACACAACAGCTGCACAGGGCCCGCCTGCACGGCTCTGCATTATTAAGCATCTTTTTAGTTGGTTCCAGATGCAGACCTAGCTGTGTTTACCCAGGCTTTGTGCTTTCTTGCTCCCCCACCCTGCTCTCCACCTCCACTTCCTACTTCACCGTCCCGTCATTTCCCCATTTCCTTGTTGATCAGCAGCTTGATGTGGTCAAAAACATTTGACTTCTCTCATATGTCTCTGCTTAAGTATAATGTAATGTTCAAGCACGTGACCTCTGCACCCAGAGGCAGCATTAACACCTTAATAGTTTAGCCTCATTATGTATTTCAAGTTACAGGATGAGAATTTGAATCATTTAAACATGTGGAACTTTTTTTTAAGGTTGATGCCTTTTCCTTCTTTTTAGGAGGAAATTAAAGTAATGCTGTGGTGTAGCTGTGCAGTACTGCACAAATGCTTACAGTGATATCAACTGACATCGGATAAAAATAAATCTTATGCTGTAGAACAGATATGGTAATGGCAGAGAAGTGAAATGTAATTACAACATAATTAAATGGTTTCATCACTGTAATTACACACTGTTTAACGTGCTGCCGTCAATGCTACTGCATGTTTCTGCATATAGGGTGTGCAAACATCCAAACTTGTTTAAACACAAAAGCACAAACACATACAAACACACAAACATATGTGCACACACATACACACACCACATTCACATATTCACACAGCAACCTTTTGCAAAAGCCAGCTTTGAGAGGGCTAATCTGTGCCTCGGTCCCGTCTCTTGTCAAGTTCAAGAGGGTTAACAAATCTTTACCTCCAGAACAGCCCTCCTCTTCCCCCTTTCATGTCCACATTTGTTCGCTGTATGTCCAAAAATCTACAGAGGCCCGTCCCGACTCAGTTGGGATTGGTTTAGCTGAAGAGCTGGAGGCTTTTCAGTTGCTGGCATCTGTTGTTCCTCTTCCCAGAGCTGCTGGCAGTCAGTTAATGGCCATGCTTGGGACCCAGAGAGAGAGAACAGTGGCTGATTTCCCCATAGCCATCGCACCAATCCCGGCACACCACCAACTGCAGATGAGCCACCAGCAGCTAGAAACATTCAGGCTAATGCTCCGCTTCTCTGAGAGTTTAGGGCAGATGTTCCTCACTTTCTGTGTTTCGTCACATAACTCAACACTGTCAAGTTTGTTGTTTGATGTAGTGTATATTCCAGCGCTCAGAAATTGTATCTTTTGGCTCACCTAATGAAAACAGCAACATGATTAAAAGCACATTCCAAATCTGAAGACTGAAGTTATTCACAATTAGAGCAGACAACAGTCTCCTGCGAGTAGCAATTTTAGTTTCAAATATTATGATCAGATCAACAAGTTATTATTTTTCTGAATTTCATTCCTATGACCAATACATGGTTCATTTCGACTTAGTGCGGATCATACATCTTATTATTGCAGCCACTCTAGGGCTCACTCCTCGGCATCTGCATAATACTGAAGGAGGTTGCTACAGTTTAATCAGTATCTTGTTACTCTAGAGAGTAAGGCTGGATATGTTATCACTAAGGAGGAAGTTCAAATGAAGCTCGATAAATAAATTAATGCCTTGATGATTAGCTGTCACATAAGCAATTAAAATGACTTCAAATTATTCATTTTCAAACAGGTGCAGCGAAAGAAGGGTGTGATTGTTGTAGTAATTGTCAAAATCGAACAATTTGTTTTGATGAACCTTCCATATGCACCACTTATGAAAAATTCAAGCTGGCGTGCATAAAATAATTCAAAGCCATTTAATAATGGAATCTCGTATAGCATATGTATCAAGGGTATTTTGTCTCTTCTTCAGTTTGCCTGGGCCTTCTTTTTTTTCTATTTATGCTCACACTGCTGGTATAAATGTTCTGGGCTTTAGAAATCGCCATGACAAAACTGTGTATAAAACTCAATCACATTCTTTTAGCAAATTATTAATTGTGACTGTCATTGTCACAGCATCCTCCTGACAATCTCACAACAGCCTCAGGAAAATACACTTGACAGCTCAGGACCCCAAATCCCACAATGAATTCGTCCTTGACACATCCTTAATGACGATCATCTTGATGATTGTAAATACATTATCATATCAGATCACGTCTGTGTTGCAATCATCACCTCCATTTCCTTTTAATTAAACAGCAAAGCTGACACCACATCTGTCAAAAAGGAAGTGAGACTTTTTGAAATCGGTGTGAACTTCTTCTTTTCTCCTTATTCCTGTTCCACAGCAAACAATAGAGAGAAAAATGGCTTTGAAAATAACAAGCTCTATCAGTGCCTATCTCCTCCTTGCCCTCTCCGTCTTTCTTCCTTTACTCCTTTCTCTACCCCCCTCTTTCTCTCTCTCTCACACTCTCACCCCTTTCCATCTCTTTTCTCTCCCGTCTCTCCCTTTCTCCCACCACTTGAAAGGCAGGGTAATGAGACAGCTAGAGAGCAAAGGAAGGTGTCCGCGGAGCATCAGTTGTGCATGGAAGAAGTGAAAATTTACTGCAAATGAGACGATGCCAGTAAATTCATTTTTATTCAGATTACTGTCATCATACATTACAGCTTCCCTTGTAAACATTTGGCCTTGGTCTTTGTGATGAGGTGTCATTATTTGCCAGATTACGTTATTAAGCTATTAACACGTCAAGCACGGCGGGCAACAATACAGGGGCACGCTTAAACAAGCTGAAGAGAATGGAGGAGGTGTCACTGGCTTGACATATGAAGGCACTTAATAGCTACTGCTCTGAGGACAGAAGAGAGAAATTAAATAGACAGCTTTCAGCGGAGAATGGAGAGAGCTATTCACAAGTACTCAGAGCTGACTGAGCTGTCTTTACAGGGTGGTTATTCACCAGGCCAGTAAATAAAACGCTGCAATTTAAGTCTATGGAAAACATATTTCCTCTCACATGTACGTTTATAGCACCTATTTACATGTTATTAGAGTCATTATTAAAAAGAGGCCTGTGTTTGTTTTGAATTTTCAACACCCATAAAATGGTTGTTAGTTTTCACAACACTGTAAATGATACAGACAGTTTAAAACTTAAATAGCTTTAATTCAGTGCAAAAAAAAAGAGAAAGTTTCTGATGCATGAACATTTTAGAGTCTGCAGTTTTAAAACTATGCGACTAAACTAAAAAGTTTCTCTTTGTGTGTTGTTGTGTTGAACTTTAATTTTTCATCAAATCTCCACAAAAAATGTCAGCATTATGAAATAAACAGGGGTCCCACTGGTGACATGAAGAGGCTGCACATGGACAGCCAAGTCAGCGGTTTTGACTGGATAAATCCATGGTAACCTATTGAAATGGTTCAACCACAGCCAAAATCAGCCACGACAGCCAATGGAGCCAGAGCCCCCCGTTCAGCCAGCACAGCAGCTTAGCAGTCTTAACAGAGAATCCACCACTTATCATCATCGGCATCCAGCACCACAACACTCCACCATGAAGAGGCTTGAGTTAAGCCGGTTAAAATAACACGAGACAATACATCAACAACAGCTTCCTCTTCCCTTTTGATGCCTGCTTAATTTGAATGGTACAATGGGCTGAATCCTGTTCTGGTGCTCGACCAGAGGACCACAGAGCTCTGTCCATCTCTCCTTCACATCAGAGGCTGCTAGAGGAGCGGGGGGCCCCCTGATACTGTGTGGGGTTGGCTGATAAAGGCCTTATTTCAGGGTCTTCCAGTGAGGGGCTGGATTCTACTCCCCAGCAGGGACGGCATGGACCGCTCCGGTTAAGGCAGATGCTAGAAACTGCAGTTAGAGCTGAAACACAGAAAGGGGAGGGTAAAAGTAAAGGAGAAAGTGGGAGAAGAGATTGAGAGAAAAGGGTGAGTGAAAGAGAGAGGTGTTGACTGATAATGGACACTACCTAGAGAGTTTACCATGCATATGACACCTTTAAGCTATAAATTGGGGAGTTTAAAAGTTCAATCTTTTCACTTTCCCTTTTGTTTCAGAAGGCTATAAATGTGGCCTCATGGTATTTTACTTTTCTTCCAGGCGCTGACACATGACTGAGGTCCCATTACCGCAACCCTGTTTGCTATTGAGGCAAAGGATACCCATTGACCGGTATGGGCCCTGTGAAGCATTTTACCTTGGGCTCATCCAGGACTTGACATGACCTTTGAACCTGAGGAGCACAGCTGTCAAATGTCTCCCTGTCATTCCCTTTGGAGACAAACTGATTCTTCACAAGACACCACACACACTCAGTGGCCATGAATGTACACACACACACACACACACACACATACACGCCACATTTTGTTGTATTGAACTAAGACACTCTTCACACCTCAAGTAGCAAATTCAAGGTTACTAGTATTCTAGTCTCTATGGCACATATGGACAAATATTAATAAGGTTTTAATGCTGTATTGAAATTCCAAGATTAAAATAACTGAACATGCATATGAATATGTATTCATTTTTTCTTAATTTTTCAGAATGTGGTGTAGTAGGGCCTCATGAATATCCTCCATCATCTTCTAAACATGTACATGAAGTGGGAGGAGAAGATGGGGATCAGATTATGAAAAGTGGGAGCGAAAGAAAGCTAAAATTAGCAACAGCAAATACAAGTTTCTATCGCAAAAGAGGAGAAAAAGAAACAATTTCTCAAGCATGTCTTGATATGAAATCTAAATTTGCATCATTGTCTTCTGTTTCTTCAGCCCAGTTTGGTTACAGCCATGAATGTATTTATCTGAATCACAGAGAGAGCCAAGCTTGTGAATTCACTGTGACAGGAGCACCACCAACTGGTCAAAACATGCCTCCTCACCATTAAATACCTGACTACTCTCTCTTCTGATGTGCGTTGAAAGATTAGTCACATGCATCCAGTTGCAACCTCTACATTTAAACAGTCTTGATTTATTCTTAGTGTGATCTGAAAAACAAGCAAGGTTTTTTTTTCCACCTCAAAACCCCCTCGGAGAGGTTGACTTCATGGTATCCATCATCATGCATCTTTAATGACGTCAGGCCAGGAGCATGGGGTAAAATCACAGTAGTGGCCTGAGGCTAAAACCAGCTAAAATGAGGTTCCTCTTACCCCTTCCCACGCAGAGAGAGCTGCACACAGGCAGAGAGGGAGGGTACATCGCACCCATCGATCGCCGAAGCGGCTTGGCGGCTGGCGGCCACTCGGTGGGGTTGATGGATACATTTGTGCCGTAAAAACTCAAGAGTTGGTACACGGTGGGCCTGAGCCACGAGCTGTGGAGACAGAGGTGTGACAAACGATGGATGCCTTGATTTATGGGTCCTTCTGCAAGACTGAGGAAAGGACAATCTACTCTCACCCAGTTTGGTTTAACCGTAAAGGGCCTTTGGAGACCTACCACACAAAGCCTACAAAAGTAGAGAAACTTCACTCTATTCAAAACACATGTCAGAAATTGGAGCAGGAGAGTAACACTGTGCTTTTGTCCCAGTCTAAATTCTGTTACACAGATCTCCACATTTCCCATCATCTATAATTCTATTAGTCACAGCACATTCACAGAGTGAAAAAAGTAATACTGTTTTTCACATTGTAGAGATGGGACGTGGACTTGAGCTCAACTCAATTACATACAGTAACCCTCAAACAAATAAGTCAAATATAGCTCAGGGCCAAAATGCATTTTATGTCACAGAGAGCAAAACAAAAGAGCAAGCAATAAAAAGATCTTCCACATTTCACAGCATACAGTATTTCTAAGCTATTTCCTGTATAACTCTATGATAGTCTGAGTGTAGCTTGGAAACATCTTTCAGTTGCCGAGCCCCCAGCCTTGACCTCGGGGGTCAAAGTCAGTCAGGCTCTTCCTGTCTGTGGCTTTTCCCAGGATCCCCTGCCTGTCGGCATGTCAGCACCTCTCCTGTCTCCTCACCAACTCAGGATGTTGCTTTTGCCTTCCAAGAGTTTCCTGAAACCGGAGGAAAAAAAAAAAGATCGGTTTCCATGCAGGGGTCACTTGATGTGAAAAAAGAAACGCCATTAAAAATCGCCGTTTTGTATATTTGACTCAATTTTACAAACTCGCTGCCCTATGACTTGTGCCTATTTGTGGATGTTAGGATGTGTTAGCCTGTGGGGAATGAAAAGCGCATTGAGAGAATCGTGTTTTTACAAAGGGTAAACACAAGACCCACCTTCCCCATTTTCCATACAGTTCAATTTTTTACACACAACAGCTACCCATTCATTTTCAAATTATTCTTTTTTTAAGTCGGAAAATCATGCTTAAAATAAAATTTATTTTTCATCCATGTGTATGGGACAAAACTCTTTTGACATTTAACCATTACTCTGATGGAGAGCATGCAGAAAGCCTCAGTTGGAAGCAGCTTTTCCATAGCTAGTCACTGAGATAATTAAAGTTAGCACTAAAATGGGGTCATGTTCCTAATGGTCTGATTAGAGGGCATGATGGACAATTAAGGGTGACGTTGCTAAAAAAGCGGAGAGCTTCTAAGCAGAGGTGACTGGAAATGGGGCACATCATTAAACTGCATGTAGGTGCCTCTCTCTCTCTCTCTCTCTCTCTCTCTTGCTCTCTCTCTTTTTCTTTCTTTCTTTCTTTCTCCAGGTACTGAGAGGAAGAATGAGGGCTAAATGACAAGGTTGCACCCCCGGCTACAGACGTCCTGATTACTTTTTGTCTCAAGCTACACATCAGCTGCAAATAAACCAAAGCCTCTAAACCTATATACTCAATTAACAGCCGTGTTTATGATACAAAAGTTAGCTATACACACCTTTGTCTGAACTTTGATATTAAGTCTGTCATGGATGCTTAAAAATTCTCCTTAGCCCCTGCAGTATACCCGTAACTCTTATTCCCTTGTTGAGCAGCCCAAAGAGTATGTGTGTATAAATGGAAGGCCTGTCATTTCACATTCATTAAAAGTGAAGTTCCAAAATTAATAATGTAAAAATATGGGTTTTAATTAGTCTTCTATTCTGCCCAATGTACTTAAATTGGATCATCTGGTCCCCGATGCCCTTTCACTTAATAAAGAATTAGCCTGTGATGTTCTGAGCTTGACAGGTAGGATAAAGTGGAGAAAATCACTGCTGTTATATAAAGGATATATCCGTTTGTACGTAATTTGCAGCTTAGTCAATTTGACAGGAGGGAGGTTCCCAGCCATGGATCCCGTGCAGGTTTCCATTTAATGCATTTCTATCATGTTATGGCGTGACCACACCATTGCCTTGCACCGCTCATTTCTGTCATATAATTAGTGACATTAATCCAATTTGATTGGATATCTGCCTCACTTTGGATAGAGAATTACTTTTGAGTAGAATCTGCACCTACATGGGCAAGGTTCGTGCTGAGTGTGATCAAGTCCATTGAAGTGCTATTTAAAATTTGCATTTCATTTTTATTTTGCATGCTATATAATGCTTAACCATTTAGACTCAAACCATTAAATTAACTTTCTGTTAATGTTGTGTGTATGAGACTGCACATATTATACACTGCATTTGTGCATTGTTGAACTTGTTTAGTTAAAAACACCTTTCACTCACGTTAGTCCAAAGCTGTTGTATCTTTCAGGTTAAATAGGGGGTTTAAAAGGAGGCTTTAGTTGAAAGCATATGGCATCCATGAGTGATCCTTTACATTCAGTGGCCATACACTGGTGTTTGTGTGCGGTTGAGTGGGTGTTGTCGCGCTATTCTCAGGCAACGAGCCCAGACAGCCCTCACCCTCTCCTCTCTCTCTCTCTCACTCCCTCGCGCGGGACAGGCACAGCTGTCAGATCAAAATCAATCGCATTTTAAAGGACGTGCGAGCTAAATATTTCATTCTTGCCTTGGGAACCAATTAAGTGCTACATATGAAGTCAGAAGGACTGGTTGAGCCGGAGTCGTACTGGTGCGTACCAGCTGCTCCATTGCTTACACCAACCCCCCTTTACCCCATGCAAATGTGTCAGTGTGAACGTTCGAGTTCAATTACCTAGTGATGTTTTAAAAATGCACCAAAGCCAGACTGGCAGTCCGGAATTGGAGGGGATCCACCCCAGGTATGTTGTTTATTTAGTTGTTGTCTGTTGTGCTGGCTGTAACCCATTTGCCCTGATTGCAGATGTAAAGGATCGCAGTGATAGGAGGGACCGGGGCCTTCAAAGTGCCATGTGTCAGAGAACACCTCACACCGGATGGCAGGGACAACTGGCATCTATTTCTCAAACTGTGACCCCTGCCTCCAGCTCCCATTACACTTCATCACTATTCATTCAAAAAAAAGAAAAAGAAAAAATAAGTTATTTTCAAACTTAATCTTGAATGTTTCTTCTTCGTGTCCTCTCTCTCTCTCTCTCTCTCTCTCTCTCTCTCTCTATTTATATATATATATATATATATATATATATATATATATATATACACATTTTGGTGATGTCGATTTTTGCCCTTTTTATTTGCTCTTTTGTCCACTTCTCCATTTCCTCTTCACTTTGATTAGATTCCCTTGGTATGATAAATCACGGTCTATGTATTCCTTTTGGAGTTGGAACAACGCATTGTGTCTTTCCACAGCATCTGCTTTGTCAATCTAAAGGACAAGTAAAAAACATTTTTAGACTAAAAGTTTCCGCTAAGACTGAAGAAAGGCAGGGGTGAAACAGATAAGACAGTGAAAGAAAGGAAAAAAGTCACACTCGGAAGGTTAAAGTGTGTGCGTGTGGGGGGTGGGGGGGTGGGGGGGACTGTACAGTATGTGACTGAAAAAGAAAGAGCGAAGAGTAAGTGGAAGAGAAGATATCTGAGAGAGCAAAAAGGGAAAGTGAGAGAAAAACAAAGATAGAGTAGAACAGGGAACACGAGAGAACTAGGCAAAGTGAGAGATAGTGCAAAAAGGAAACAGTGTGAAAGAGAGAGTGAGAGAAAAGAAAAGTGGGAGAGAGAGAGAGAGAGACAGGGAGGGAGTATGATTGATAACGGTGCTGACAGAACCCCTCTGGCCATGCTCTCTGTGGCAGTTTGGGGAGACAGGGCCTCCCCGCGTGAGACCGAGCTGCCCCTCGCCACTGTCCCAGCACACACTCCACATCTGGTGGGATCGCCCACGCTAGGTCAGAGGTCACGGCACCATGGGGCTACTTTCGGACTCACATCCCCAGAATGCTCGGAGTAAAACACAAGGCCTGTCAGGTCCGCACAATAATCAGCATTTTGAAGGTACAAACATGAGGCTAATGACTCCTCTGCAATACTGTTTTTTTTACTTTGCACTGACCAGGGGAAAAGGTAGAATTTTAAAAAAGAGTGGGAGAAAAATCCTTTTTTTATTTTTTAGCTAAACTGTGATGACATGGGATATCACAAAAACAAAAGGTCTGGTAAGCAGAGATTAATGTGCTGAAGTGCAATGTGTGTCCTGTGAGTGTGTGTGTTCAGTATATGTGTGTGCATTACTGCCCGTGTGCGAGGAGACAACACTGATGAATTAGAGATAAATAATGAAGTAGCTGAGGGACTGATTTGTGATAGCAAGAGGGCCCATCAACAGAGAACACTAATACTTTTGAATGCTATGCCGTTTGATGTTGATCAAGTTCAACTCGGTTGACAGGGCTGAGAAGACTGTAGGGAGCGCAGGGACCGTACTAGAGAACCTACTCAGACAGGTGAAAGAGGAGAGGGACAATACCACTCAGACACACTCACGTACGCAGCCACTCAAACATACAAACACACACACCCACACACACACACACCAGCCTGCACACACAAACTGAGAAACTCTTATCCAGTGCACAGAGTTATTTAAACATTTTACCTTTAAACAAGAAAGGGTTATCACATCGCCTGTATACTCCAAGGTATTTTATTCTATTTTAGGAGCCCCCCTTTTTTATAATTATCTGGGTGAAATTCTTTAGAAAATCACACTGAATGGCGCCCTACCAATTGGTGTCTATAGACATTCATGACATGCCACTGTTCCTCCATTGCTTGGGGCATGGGTCATTTTGAAAGTGTCACCATTTAACCGGGGGGAGGGTTGGGTCTCCATACCTCCAGCATTAGCCCATGTGGGCAGAGTTCGGGTGTGTGGAGAGCGTGGCCTCATTATGAAGGAGATAAAGACCGTTAAGGCTGTTTGGTCTTGGGCCGGCTCCAGCCCCTATGGTGAAACACACCTGCTCCCCTCTTTAAAAAGCCCTGCTCCAGTTTAGCTCTTGGCCACGGACGAGTAATGACCTATCCAGGGGGCCGTAACGCCCGCTTCGTTTAGCCTGTCGTTAAGACCCAGAGTCAGCAGCATACTGCGGCACAGTACCGTGCCAAAACTCAGTACAGGGTGTCCTTGCCAAAGATCTAACATCAAGCCTACTCTGTTAGAATATGGATAACTAACTAGCTAACCACATTAATGAAATGGCAGAATAAATTTGGCAGCATTACTCTCCACTTGAAGAATTTCTTTTAGACATATTGTCAGTTGGGTTTGATACTTTGATAATTCAACTGAATCATCAACATGAATATAAATCATAAAATAAGCCCTTGTATCTCAGCCAATAGGAGCACACTCAAGAATGCAGTATCCACTTAGTAATTAGAGAACATAAAGTTGCAGCTTGACACTGTTTGGTTCCCCATTGTTGTCCTGTCTTTGTTGTTACACACACGCACACACACACATACACACACACACACACAAGCACTTACAGATATGCACGCATGCACAAATACACTTACCCAAGACACACACACATACATGATTGTGTGAACATGCACGCACTCAACATGCATGTGCACACACAAACACATACAGAGGCACACGCATTCTCACACACAAACGCACTCACACACATATAAAGACTTCCCAGTTTCCCAGTTATGTTTTCATCAAAGCTTTTCTTTGGCACTACAGAGCAGCGTCAGTATGGTAATGTGTTGTGCTGCCTGGAAAGCTGTCAAAAAGCTCCCACCTTGGATGAGAGACCACGGTAATTCAACTGGGCTCCTGTCTTCTGTGTGTTCAGGTCTCCTCATTATTCCGCTTTGCAGGGTAATGGCGTCTTGCACTGTTTTATCTGTCAGCTCACAGCAAACTATAGTTTTTTAGCCCTGTATATTAGATGCTAACATCAAAGGCAGCTGTCTTGACACAGGAGGGTAAGAAAAAAAATTGTTGCGTAAAAAAATGGAAACACTCCCGGTAGGCGAAAATTGAATCTCTTTACGTCTGGGGTGATGTGTGTATTGAGAATAGATTTGCTGGTTGGCGTCTATGTGTTTGTTCTCGAGTAAACAGCAAGGCTTGTTTGGGTGTAACTGTCAGGTATATGCGTGTGCCCCGTGTGAAAATGGGTTTGTTCGCAAAGTGGGAGTTAGAAAAAAAACAGCAACACAAATTCACTCTAGCTGTCTGATCAATGGGGATTTAAGTTACCAGTGACAACTGCATAGCAGATGTCAAGAGACATAGACCCCTCGCATACCGTAGCAATGCTAGCCGCATATTCTATCAGCAGGTTTTGTGACTTGTCTCATTTTACCCAGCTGAATGCCTCTGAGAAGTGATTTGTACATGCATAAGTTAGATCATTTGAGCACACATTTTTGTTTGGAGTTTTATTAAAGTTTCAAGAAAAGTGTGTTTCCCAAAAACTAAACTCTGGCACCACGTACCCCCCCCCCCCACACACACACACACACTGCACTCACCTCTGTTTGGGCATGTGAGGCTTTTGCCCCCTTGAGTGATGAAAGATTTGTATATGTGTGTGTTTATTGCAAGTGTGTGTACGGAGAGGTAAGATCTGTGTTTATAGGAGTAGATGAATGTGTGTGCGTGGGTGTTGGGGGGTAGGGTTCTTCAGAAGACGCGGGTAGAGCAAATTAAAACTCACCGCAGGAAATGAGCGCCCTTGGCACTCCTCTTCCCAAGCAGCTGCACACACCCCAACCATCATCTGCCATTTTGACACATCCACGGGGTGTAGCAGGCAGCGACAAGGGGGGAGCGAGGGGGGGAGCGAGGGGTGCCAACGCGACACCCACGGCTGCGAGCATCGCCGGGCCGCAGCCTCCAGCCAAACAGGTGTGTGACATCATGCCGCTGGTTCCTCTTCAGGGGCCCGGGGAGCAGGCTGGGGGACCAGAGCAGAAAGGGGGGTGGAGGAGGAAACAAAGGGAGGTTAGGTCTCTACCTGACAAGCTCATTGATAACGTTTGGGACACGAGCCCTGAAGTCGATGGCAAATTGCCTCTAATGTCTCCCGGAGATCACGGGCCAAAGTCAGGTGCTGGGCGCTAAATGGGCTCATTAGTTATGATTTTTTTTATTTCTTTTTTTTTTGGACTTTACAAGGAGTTTTACACACACACAAACACACACATGCACACACACACTATGTCAGAGATAGTTGATGCCAGAGGGCTCTTGCAAACTTGGGACGTCATCATAACTCAAGACAGGGTTATAGTTGAGCAGAAGTGTTAAGACCTTTTCCTCTCAGCTCTTGTAGCACATACAAAGCACAGCATTTTTGGTTTGGACTATTTCAATAACTGAGACACTGATTTGTCTGGGGGAGTCAAAATTGAAATGATCTGAAATCAGTCCCAGGTAGACAATGAAAACTGTAATTTTTTTTCATCAAATCTGTAACCAAAACTAAACAAACTTAACAAAGAGACAACAAATGAAATCAGCACGCACCTATTTAGAATTCTCAGCACGTCTCCCACATACACCCCTCTTCACACTTCAGTCGAATCCCCCAGCGACAGATCCTGTAACAGAGGAGAGGGAGGCTGTGAGTAGCCTGGGGGGTTCCTAAAGGCACCCGTCTGGGACCTGCTTCATAATCAGTGGACAGAAAGGATAGTGGTGGTACAACTTCCCAGAGCCACTCTCTCCCCCTAGCTGCCCGAACTCTGGAAAGCACCCCAGGGCTACCTGTTAAGGTGTTCCCCCTGGTCCAGTCTCTCTTCCTGGGCAAAAAACTCACATACAGTCTGCTGTCTCCAGACTACAGTGAACAATATCTGGTTGTTGATTGGATAAAGGAGACAATGAATATGTTTTGATATTGTTTATGTGCGTAAAGTGATGTTGATGTACACCTTTATGCATGTGTGGACACATTACGTATGTGTGAACACAACCGCATATGTGTGTGCCAATGCACGCGCATGTTTTTGTGCATATGTAAATGTGCATGATTTCTTGTGTTACTAAGAGGAGGTATATTATTGTTAGTTGTCAAGGAGACATTGCAAGGGAGATGGAATTTCTCACCCACATGGACATAACTGTATGCCAAGTAACAGCCTGGACAATACAAGTCTCTCTGCAGACCTCTTTGGCCCTTATCAACAATAATTCTTGTTAATAATGTGAAATGGCTCTAATTGGTCTGCAGTGAAATTAACTGCTCCAGTCTAATAAGAAATTATCTTCCTGATAATAAAAATAAAAAAAGGACAGCCGCTAAGGGATTATGGACACTAAAGTGAAAATGTGGCTGCTGATGTGTGATGTTGTTTGGGAATTTTTGGCTTTTTAGAAGAGTACAATATGACATGTTATCTAAGATCTGTTTTATCCATCTATCTTTTTATTGTAGTTACTGTAGGTATATGTAACATTGGCTGTGTTTCTGTTTCCATAGTCAGGAACAATATTCCCTTGACTGTGCCTCAGGGTATATCTCCTCCTTTCCGCTGTTGTACAGTAGACCTCAACATCACTGCTGCAGTTGTAGATGTAACACTGTAGTGGTAAGCAACCAGGGAGGCAGGTCTGGGGCTGCAGCCGTGGACTTTCTAATTCAGGCCCTGGCCAAGGGATCTGGGAGACATAGTAGATTTTAACAAACACACTGGCCATTTCCAAATCTGCCGTGTGTGCTCAGCCGTCCATGGTTCTCCAAGATATCTGGAGGAAAGGGAGGGTGGGCGGGAGGCTGCGGGGAGGTGGGGTGTACAAGTCGGAGAGAGCCAGGACTGTGCCGTCTCTCCAGTTTGGTTTGGTCCGAGCACAGAGCCAGCTGGCCTCATTAGGACTTGATGGGAGGCGGGCTGGCATGAGACGTGCACATGCATGCACACATCAACAAATGTAGTGTGAAGCGTGGCCTGATGCCCGTGAAAGACCCACACAAAAGTTTTTTTTTTCTCTTTTTTCTTTTTTTTTTTATTGAGTGTCTTATGGGCAGAGGGAGTGTATGATGTGGGAAAACATGATCATTAGTTTGTGTCTCTCTTTAAGGTGCTGTCTTTACCTGGCTCACCTGAGCTACCTCAGTGCGCTTGAGTGCTTGTTTGAGGGAAGAGCGAACCATGAACAGGGGCAATGAGGGTTGGGGTTGAATGGAGTGGAGTGGGCATAAAGGGACGAGAGGATATGATTCATGGTAGGGTGGGTTCATCACGAGAGACGGCCGCTGACCTACAGTCTGAGGGCCGTTGGACCGGAACCAAGGCCTTGTTCCGACAGAGCGAGTGTAGCGTGAGCTGTGACGGATGGCGCCGGTCTGTTTGAGAGCCCCTGAGCAGGTGTGTGTCTCGCTCACATCTGCAGGCAAGCACAGTGAACCGAGACCAAATGGCAGTCGCACGGGGCCCATCGGGTACCTGTGCACTGAGACACACTAATGATTATGGATGCAGGCCTATTAACGGTCACATCTGTAAGGGAGAACAACAACCAGCGCACTGGGAGTGAGTCAGCAGTTTTAACTCCCCTCTGGAACATAGACATGCTGGTGTCAATGTAGGGATAAAAACTCAAGTCAAAATGCTGCCTTTCCCTCAGTTCAGGTCCAGGTATGGACCTCAGCTCTGCATGTGCGCCATCAAGACGACGAGGCACTCTGACCTCCTTGAGAGAAGACTTTAGGAAGTTTACTTGTTGAACTTGAAAACTGACACATACTGGATTTCAGGACAGAAACTAAAGGACATTTTGAGTTGCAAATAATAAATAAATAAATAAATAAATAAATAAAATAAAAGAACTTGCTGTTACAGCTCAACACTAAATTATCTAATGAATTCATCAACTTAAAAACAGCGTTAAATATTCATTCTAAGAGTATAGGTAATAAATTAAATATTACTCATTGACTCATTATTTAAAAATGCATAATATGATTTGCATAGTTTTATCATGATAGGAAATAATAATGGGTGGTTGTCTTGTAGCGTCTTTCATGACGGATGAAGCTTGCGTCTTTTTGTTCCCTCATCATCCCTCTCTCCTACTTGCTTCTCATTAAAGTTTTAACGAAGGCTGTTTTAATTGTCAATCCTTTGACAGGTTGATAAAAGCAACTTGACAATTAAGTTCATTGGCTCTGCTATGCATATTAATTAGGTCTTATTTGGGTTTCTATTGTTATTGGAAGGAGCACTCATGGTGTAGCAAAATGTCATCCATTAACTTCCCTCTTCTCAGAACTTAATGTAATTAAGCTTGCTATTGTATGACTACGAGAGGAGACTCTAGAGAGAGGAACTTTTAGTATTCATCGTATGAATGAGTAATGCCATTCCTGTGACACTGCAACAACGCTCTTTCTCCAAAATCAGCCATTCACAACTTTATTATCTGTAACATGTGCTGCCTGCTCTTGTTTGGTAAACGGACAAAGGATCTTGCTTTCAGGTCATTAGGTGTGTACACATGTGCATGTGTTGCATGTGTGTGTGTGTGTGTGTGTGTGCATCTTCATGTGTTTATGTTTATGTATGTGTGAAGCAGAGATGAAGCGCAAGAGGGAGCGCGTGTCAGAGGGGAAAAACGAAGCAGGACATAAAGGGTGCGGAGAGGCTCAGCATTGGGAGGGAGGGAAAAGAAATACGAAGGAGTGGCGGGGTGGGGGTGTTCTAGCAGATTACCCAGTGCACCTTGCTCAACTCTGCAGGCCCACACACTCACATCAAAGTGGTACCCCCTATCTGCCCGAGGCTTAGTCGGCCCCTGTCCACCCCCCATGTCACTCCATACATCCTCCTGTTCATGCTGAATAATTGACAGTTCTGTTTTACATGCTCAGCATTTGCCAGGACATGGAAGTGTGACTCCAAACAGGGCATGACTCTGAGAGGTGCTGTGCGTTGGGTTGACTTCATTAGAATGTGCCCTACTAATGCTCCATGCACACCCTGAGCTGAATACCATCAAGCACAATCCATGGAGGAATTGTCTGTTGAAATGGAGAGGTGGCTGCAGTAATAAAGATGCATTTTTGCTGTGGTTTTATAAAGACTTAATTGTCCACATAGCTTTAAGACTTTCTACATGTGAGTTGACAGCAGGTTTCTTTTCAGAGCAGGCTTTATGAAGGGAGCAACAATTCCCTTCATTACAAAGGGACTGTTTAAACTCCTTCTTTGAAGAAACTATGTACTGTCTGGTGTGTACTTACAGTCTGAATCTGCTGAACTTGTTGGATGTCACTCAAGACTGCCAGAATGGCGGTGCATAGCAAAGGACAATGACTGCCATGGGTATGTGAAGGGGGCAAAGTGTTTGTGCCAGGGCAATCTCTGAAGTCAAATAAGCCATTATCAGTCTGTCAAGCCAGGTCTCATTTGAGGTCTCTTAATAACAGTTAGGCAGTTTGGTGAAGTCTCCATCAATGCCCGGTAATAGCTTTTTACAGCTACTGTAGAGAAATTAGACAAAGAACTCTATAGCGATAAAGTAAGGTTACAACATGTGGTGAGTTACTTTACGTATAATTTACTTTAGTTACCCTCTTTTTTAAGAAAAAGTTAAAATATGTGCAGTTTTTTATTTTTGTGCTACATTTTTTTTATGGAGATTTAAGCTTTATAATAGCAGTGTGGTATGGTATAGTCCTTAAAGCAAGGGAGGGAAAGGCCTGGCTGTTCATTTGATAGTTTACCTTGACCCCTGAAGTGTGTCGCTCGCACCCTGAGGGCTTGGGCTGGCAAAACCTTTCTCAGTCCCCCCTGGGAATGATAATCTCAACGTGGGCGTTTACCACGGACACCAGACACAACACCATTAGCCACAGCTCCGCTGCTGCTCATTAGGACCCCGATCGATATAGGCGGCCACAGAAATCGCCAGTGCTGCGGAACCAGCTATCACTCTTCAGAGTTATTATCGTAAACAGCACTGGCCAAGATTTAGGGCAGTACCCACTTCTGCTGTTTCTATTGGAAATAAATGCTTGGGAGGGAAATAACAGACTGACTTCCTAAGGACATTATATTGTACCACTTGTTCTGAAACTTTGTGTTGTATGGAGTCATTGCCTTGCAATAAAATTAGAAGTAGTCAGGAAGCATTACTGTATACACTGCTCTGTTCTCTAGGGTTTGGTATTATGACATGGTCAGAGCAGAAAAACACTGACACAGAAGAAGTTCACTCATTAGTGTGAAGATATTTGAGCACTGATGTCTCCCTTATTGAGTGTCAAAAACAAATGAGTAGGTTTAAACACAACTAGAAAATCTGCTGAGTTTGCAAAGCAACAAAGTAGATGACAATGTGCAACAGAAGAAAAAAAATTGAAGAAATCTATAGGGTCAAAATGAGAGCAACTAAACACAGAATGACCACACTGTTTTTAAAATGTTTCAGCGCACCATGGGACCTTTGTTTGATATCACCATGACACGATAATTTAATTATTTTCCAATTCTCTCCCTCCGAAACATGAGGTGTAGAGACATTAGTCACAGGAAATTGTAGATGAAAAGACAAAAAAAGGATAGTCCATTGGTTTCTGGCGGAGGAGAGTATAATATTGAGGCAAAATTGTGAAAATAAGAAAAAGGGGAGATGTATTGATTTTTGGTGGAGCCAGGGAAAGAAAAGAGAGGGAATAAAGAAGTGCTCTTTGGCCGATGTGTCCAAATGATGTCTCAGGGGAGGTTCTTAATGGTAGGGGGAGGGGTGAGGGGGGTTAAGGGGGTGAGGTGGGGGTGACGGGGGCAGGTGCCTACCCTGACTAAGGCATGGAACTGCCCTTAGGCTAGGGCTAATGGTATTGGCTGAGCTTATTTTAAGCAGCTCTTTCCTAATGGCCAACTATGAGTGTGCCACAGGATAGACAGGTATTGATTGGTTCAAATGCTCTTGAGTTGACAAGAACTGAAAGTCCCTCAAGCATATACAATCTTGCAGCAAATTATGTCACACGGAAAGGTGATTAAAAACAGAAGCTTGGGGCAGGCACACTCATTAAAAGTGTATATGATTTTTCTCATGTTGTCCTTGTGTTGCTCTCTCTTTGCGTTTACTCCTTTTTCTGCCAAATCCTTTGTCTCTATTGTTTGTTTGTATTTTTTTGTAACTTTCCTAAGTGAGAAATGTCTGTTTATACATTGTGAAATTCTCCCAACAGCACAGTCTTCAAACCTTATTTTTCCATAATAGAGATCTAGTGCATTGACGGTTGAACCTCCATTGCATCAGTCAATGTGGTGCACATACTGTAGTTATGCACTTCATCAGTGGTGTTGAGTTGTCATTTGAATAGAGTCAAATGGTCTGACATTTTTTTTAAATGAATGCAGGTATGATGGTTATATTCTCTTTTTAAAAAGGTGCAGCATGCGGGTATAGTATACAGAGAACAATGCCATATATTTGCTTTGTTGTCATGCCCCCCTTCCTCATATACACATACAAAAAATGCTGTGTACAAGATTTTCTCTTATTCACAAGGGGCGCTTTCTAGACTGCTTGAGGCATCTGCTTTGATTGCATAATTCCCAAGAGACGAACAACACAAAACAAAAATACTGACTGAATTCAGACTTATAATATACCGAACAAATAACATACCAGCTCCACTCTTCAAAACCATAGTTCTCTAAAGAAAAGGAATTGGAGAGTAAATTCAAAGTTGAAAGCTTAGTTCTCTCGCAGTGAATTCAGGGATGAGGGTGAAAGATGAAACAAACTTTTTTTCCTGGCTGAAAATGTGCAGCATTACCAAAACAAATAGGCCATAGCATGGGCATTTATATATACTTTAACTTAAGTAGCACATATCAGAGATACCATAAACCATTTTAAAGCCATAAATGCTGCAGATACTTGAGGAATGGCTGGTGAGGAAACAATTTATTATGCAGAGGTAATACAACAGGTCCCCCACGTCATCTGGTGCTTTGCCAAGTGTAGCATGACAGTTTCAAGCAAAGTAAACAGTGTTGAACAAATGAAAGTTAAATGAAATGACGGGTCCTTTTTCCTCAGGAAAACCAGAAAAAAAGCCAGACTTTCTGCATCCAAATGATACGGCTGCACTCAAAGCTCACAGTTTTCTTCTCTTTCGATTAAATGCTCTTTCTCTGGCTGTTTGTGCTATACAGTGGAGTGTGCTACATCGCTACTTTCTTCTCTACAGGGGCCCCTGGGCTCCCCAAGCAATAGGAGTAAATTAGAGTGCACCTGTTCCAGCTCCAAGATAAGCCATCTCCAGAGGATTTCCTCTGAGTAAAATGAAGTGAGTGAAGAATAAACAGAATATCACAGCATTACTCCGCCAAGGTGAAGTTGCTGCTGCTCTGGGGACACGGTTCGTTTTGCACAACACCCAGCAAAATATCCTCTATAAACCTCTGGATGTGAGACTGTAGGAATGGTCTCTGCTCACAGCGGAGAGAATAGGCGCTGCACTTTTGTGTTCCAACCAAGGCAGCGAGTCTGCTTCCCAACTGTATCTACTCACAACCTTGACTTGAAATGCTGTTATTTGTGGTCTGGGTTTTGTGGTTTGTTTCCAGCATCTTTTGACTCGGTGTCAACACATCTGCGATAGTCAAACATCAAACCACATACTTCCTCCTTTTTCCATTCCTGCACTGCTGCCAAATATTTCTGAAAGTATCTAATTAAGTCAACTAAGAAAATTGTCAGTACATCTCTCTCTCCTCTTCCCATCAGCTTAGCCACATGAGTAACTCCTTGTATGTTTCTTAGAGGAAATAAAAGATGTAACCCCAGTGTGATGCCCAAAGACCACTGACCGTAGATGTCTAGAATGCAAAATTCACTCAGTTGGTTTACACATAAAAGGCATGGATAATTAGAGGAAAAATGTAATTCATCATACGTTTGATAATCAGTCTGATTTGGTCTCCTATCTGCACCAGGGCATTCAAATAACCCCCCTACTATTAGCACCCCACTCTCCCTCACGCCAGTAGTCTGTTTTACCCTCTCTTTGTTCCCCTACAACACATTATCATTATTGTAGCTAATTGCATGGTTTGCCTTGAAGTCGTGCTGGAGACTCGTGATCTGGGGTTGAAACGTGGACAGGGATCCAGTCTTCTCCACAGCTTGCCTTACACTGCTAATTGCTGTTACCACAGGATAAGGCGTACTCCTCGCTGTGGCCAGCCGGACTAGGCTGGAACGGGCATGGGGTGGTTTGGGTGGGGGGATACTATCACACAAGGGTGGTAAGACGTGGGAGGGAGAGCCAAGGGTGGCATAACTGAGGTGGGATGGGTAGACCAGATTGGGGAGGGAAAGGATAGCGGTTGGGGGTAAGCGGGGGGGATGGAACCGATGTTAGATGTAGGTCAGCGGGAGTGGAGTACCCTGAAGATTACAGTTGGTTAGTGCGACCCCTCTCTGACAGGATCTGAGCCCTTACTCCCAGCAGAGATGGACCCTGGCATTTGGGGAACCCCGCTATTAGTGAGGCTAATAAAGCCCCAGCAGAAAGTTTTGAACCTACAGTAGTCCAGAGACACTGTCCAGCCACAGGTCCAATGGATGGATCTTAGTTAATAAAGTCCTAAATGACCAAAGAGAGACTTTAAATGATTGTTAATAAGACAGTGGAGCTGTGTGTGATGTAAAAGATATCTGTAGGCACCAATTTTCATTTTATAATCTATCTTAATATCTGTGTTTTTATATATAATATCTTATTATTTTTGTTTATTAAAGAAGTGTAATGTGAAAGATGAGTTCATCTAACTCTAAAAAATCTGAGATTTGTGCGAGCTCTGATAGTTTCTTAATTCAGATGGGAACGTTAGTTTTACACCACAGTATCAACTTCCAACTTCAAAATGAGTCACAGCTCCCCAATGGGGTTTTAGAAAAGGAAATGGAATCACAGACATAACTAGTGACAAAGCCTCCATCACCTCATATAAGATCTCATTCCATCTGTGAGAACTTTGGGTCTACCCCAGAAAAATAATAAATATCCTCCTCTCATGACTGGTGCTCGTCTTGTTCAAAAGGTGGTTTCAAGACCAAACAAAGGAAATAGCGTCATTAATGATATATTTTATGAACTAAGGCCTCTTGGAAACAGTTTCCTACAAATGCATGGATAAGGGGTTTATCGCTTTCCTAACAAAGGATCTCTAAAATATGAAGTGAAAAGCTACCCAAGATGAAGCTGGTAAAGAAACAAGCGAGGAAGAGCCTATTTCCACAACACAAACAGATTTCCTGGCCTTTAGCAGTCTCTTACTGGGATACTTTGAGACATATCCATCAAAACACAGCTGTATTCATTCATATTTCATACCTCCTCCTTCTCCCAGTGCTTTAACACTGTTCTTTGATCAAAGGAGAGAAGTCGGATCACAACAGGAAGGTTCCCTGCCAGCCAAGAAGGAGAAAGAAGGCCAATCCACGACCATACTGTACATGTTACCATATAGATTGCTGTACTTCACTAAAAAATAATACAGAAAAAATATATTAAAATAAATTAATGTCTTGCAAATGCAAAACTAAGAGCATTTGAGAAATTCATGAGTTTCCACATATGAAACGCTTTTATATGAATTTCCACATTTTACTGTGAGCGTAGTTTCAGGCCATGTACGACTATGGCTGCAAAATTGAACAAAATACTTTTTGTTGTAAATAGAAACTCCATCAGTCAGCTTGTAGAACAATTACCAATTTTTAGAGTTAGAGATGATTGATTTAAGTCTTTGTTAGGTTTAGAGGGAATAACAGTTTCTGCAACTTAAGTGATGGAATTGCTGAGAGACTGACAGCCAGAAGCAGATTCAAAACGCACAGCTCAAGAGTGTCACCATGTGGAGGCATATGGATATGACCAAACAGTAACTGAGCAGCATTGAGAGCAAATAGTTTTACCTCGTACTGCGGCTGAGTAACAGTGGTCAGGATTTCATTTCTTCTGCATCCCTTTTCTTAGTTATTTATATATTTCATCCAATTAAATTGCATGTCAGCTGCTTTACATTAAGACTTCATCCTCCCTCTTTACCTCACGTCCACCATATCAATTCTAAGACATAGCATTTCCAAAAACCCTTTTCAGTAAGGCTCTGGGAAAAAAAGTGTTTGAAGACCTCCCTGACATTTAGACTCTCTCTGAAGATGACTTTGCCTTCTACTATAGCCTGCGGGAACATAGTAAGACCCACACTAAACTTCAATTGATATGCAGTGCCAGATTCCTCTAGGGTAAATTATCATTCTGTTCATAATAAGAGCCACAACAAGCACCTGGAATATGACTTTATTATACACTCTGCTTCAATGAAAGTTTCCTGTGACCCATCAGAAATACACACATGGTGCACAGAGCATAATCATGATGAAATGAAAACTATATTATGCATATGATAGAATGCTTATTTGATGGTGGGCCGTGCGATGATGCACATCTGCTCGATGGTGCTTGATTGGCAGGTGTGTTAATGTGGTGGTGTAGCCTTGGATGGAGGTGCTCTGAGACCCCTTTTTCCTGAAGCCATTATCCAAATATGTTCTGTTTTTCAAACCAATGAATGGCACAAAAATCAAAGTATCAAAAATGTATTGCCCTTCATAATGGAATTCCCTCTGAGCAAGGACATGTAACAATAGGCCATTCTCAGCTTCCTGTCCTTTCCCTCTCTATATGCCAATGGATGTGACCTCCACAGTTTTAACAATGGGGCATCCAGCAGCATAAGCACTTGGCTTCTCGCCACAGCCACTACGTGCAGTAGGTTGCTTTCATCTTTGTTGTTATATTTAAGGATGACATCCTAGCCTGTCGGCCTCTACCATTGTCTTCGCCGTGATTATTTTCTACCGTTGTTTAGCCCCAGTTGTGGCTCTTTGATGAAAAGGTCGCCACTCAATTGGAAAACAGTCATTAAAATGCGGTGGGTACTATTCACCAGTGTGTATGGGGGGAACCAACTCAACTGAGCTGGTTAATCAAAAGTTAATTATATAATTTTCATGCAGATGAGGGAAACATTCAAATGAATCCCAACTCTACAATCATTACAAAAAATAAATAAAGAAATAATTCTAAAATGCTATAAAATGTTCAGGGACCAGGAGGCTGTAAACAATATGAAGTTTAATTTGAGGTAAACAAAGTGAATATCCACCAGGGGGTCTGGGAAGGAGAAAGTGAGGTTAAATCAAATTTGGAAACACAGATACCAGCAGGTTTTGTTGTCCTGATATACGTGCAATTAGGCAGGTCCTTGATGAGGACACTGGGAGAGAGAAAGTTGGGTTTCACGGCAAATGCTTTGGGATTATTGAAGGGAATTTGTAGGATTGTATGCTTTATCTGTAAACATTAATTATTCTCACACAAGTATACCAAATTGAATTAAAACCATATTTTAGGAAATGTTATAAAAGCATAATTATCTTTTATGAGGACGTTACAAAATTACTGAAAACTCCATAAAGATAAGTATAAGCTCAAGTAAATCAATTCAAGCAAGTCTCATAGTGACTTTGAGAGAAAATGCCCTGGACAACATTTTTCTTCTGTAACTTTGTCAAAGAATGTAAAGTATAGCACTTCTCAAAAAATTCTTAAGTCTTTCCTCATCAAAGGAAATGATTGTGTTATGCAAATTACAACCATGAATATTAAACCAATGATGTGAAGTATCACAAATGAACGAGCATTGTTCTCGAAGTGCAATGGAATGTGGTTTAATTTCTCTTTAATTCTATGTGCTTTTATAATGTTCACCTTTTCCCAGTTGTGCCAGTGGGTTTGGGTTCATTGGTGTGCATTACAACCGCGCTCTAACAATGCAGGGCCTCCCTGGTGTCAGCACAGTTCATGAATCCTAGCCCCTTATGCACCAGGCGATTAGTATGGTGCTCTGTCTGTGGGGCTTTGCCAGAAAATGAGTTCTCTTTAAAACATATGCCCCCTGCTGATTCTTTTCCTTTCCTGATATGAAATTCCAATTTTTGTAATGAACACACCAATTTCCTGTACAGAGAGGGGAGGAAAAAAAAGTTTTACACTTTGTCTATTTTGGATGACTACAGTTATGCAAAATTAGCGGAAAGCTGTTGTGGACATCACAAGCAGGAAAAACATTTACTGTAGATGAATGTCTTTCATTTTGAGGCTAATCAACAGTCAGGTACGAGCACAAAAAATCAGCTGGTGTAATTTTCCACATCACATATGCACATGACCGCTGTGGCAGAAAATGGAATTAACCAAAACTGTAACAAATTCAATTAAGTCATTGATTTCTAATAAATTGGCTTAATCACCAGCTGTTGTCATGCTAAGATTGTTGTGTCACAAGTTTGTCATGCTTGTCGGTCGTGGCTGCTTTACAAAGGCAATTTAATCTATTTAAAGGCTTTCAAAACTGTATTTTACATTTAAATAGCTTCATTTCACTTCTAATGACTACATTAGATTACAAAGCGAGATCCCATTTTGTGAAAATAAGATGGAATAAAACATAAATTGATCTGGATTCAAAAACTTTATTCAAATTTTACATGAATTTAAATGTTACACACATACATATAATTGACATCTGTGCAATAAATGTGACAATTTATAGAGATTAGCATCCTGCACTCAGATATTCATCATTGTTGTTGATGGTAATGCAAATACAGTGTATTTCTCTTCTTTTTTTTGGCAGCTCTTCATTTATGAGGGAACCTTTTCTTTCGGTCGAAATGACTGGAATCATCATTAATCTGAAGAGATTGAGATGAGGTCTCAGTTAAAAGTGTGATCTGCTGCTTTAATATTTATTCTAACCAACATCATTTATATATATGATTCTAAAGTCTTCAAGTCTGAGCAAAATAGCAATACATCTGCCAGCATTCAAAAAGATTCAATTAAGAATGCACATAGTCAATCATGCAAAAGAGAAATATAAAAACAGTCATTGAGCAGTTTGTATATTGTCACTGCTGCTTTAGAACACAGTGGCACACAGTGGTATAGTGTACATTAATAATGTACAATTGAAGAAGACATAAGTAATAAATTATGTATAATAAGCACTTACAACATTGTATGGTCTAAGTCCCTCTTGGGTTTGGGCACTCGCCTCTTCAGGAAGAGACACCACACCTCCTGTGCCCATCATCTAAGTACAGTAAAATAGATATTTTAGAAGATGAAACTATGGCTGATATGAAATCCGAACCTAACATGATTTTTACAGCACTGTAAAAAAAAGAAGCACCTGGAGTCATGCTTAACTCAACGATTTTATGAAAGTATTTTTGTTAAATGTTGCTTTAAATTTCACAAAGACAGCACATTTCCTGAAACTGTAGACTTGTCCATAAAAGAAAGAAAAAAAAAGTTTAAACAAATCACTCACGCGGATGGTTGCCTCCAGCTCTCCCACACTTCTCTTTCCACCTGGTAGCCATCCATAGGACCAGTGCTGGGACAGGGTGACCTGAACCACCAACGCCAACAACAACACCTGCACCGTCACTCTGCTGCTTGCTTCCATTAGAGCTGCAGAGGAAGCCAAATTTGTAATAAAAACAATAATGTCACCTCTCACAGCTCCACAGCTCATAGACAGGGGTTATAAAGCATCAAGCAACAATAGAAAAAAACATTTTAAACAGTAATTAATATGGAGAATAATTCTAACTTAATGAGCACTGAACAAACTTCATTGTGGACTGACTCACCTCTGTATTTGCCTTGTTAGCATGTGGTGCATTAGCCAGAGGGGCAATTTATAGGTGTTGTAGAAGGCTGCTGTCAGGATTATAATCCCCTCTCTGCAGGTGTGACACATTTACTGACTAATGGGACACAAAAATACTACTAATGGAGTTGTTAAGTGCCCAAACAGCATGAAATATATATTAAATGCATATTTGTGTTGGTGTTGAATGCATTTTCAAAGAGGTACACAAAAAGACAGTATTAAGATGAAATATGAAATTTCACTCCATCTATAATTTATTTGAATCAGCTTTCAGCAAACAAATAATTCAAATCCATACAGATTCAAAAGGCAGAAACATCATGGAAACAAGATGCTTGTGCATTTATGTTACATCAACTGCAAGGTCTCACTGTCATTATCCCTATTTCTTATTCGTTCAGCATGGAACTTGGAAATACGTATCACAGATTGTAAATTAAAATGAAGTCAAACAATGCGGCAAACCTCAGTGATGATTAATGACTACAACATTAATTTATGTACACTAAATAAACAAATTAGTGAGTCATGTATAAACCCTTCTCACGGCTTGATAAGAATGCAAGTACAAACACAGTAGAAAGTTCTTTGCCCAAACTTAAGACCTCAAAGCATACTGTTTCCCAAAAAGTAAGCAAAAGCCTTGCAAAAATATATATGCTTTTCATTTTGCAGAAATGTCAGGGCTTCTTTGTTTAAATATGAAACTAAGACTAACTATCATAGTCAAAATATGTCAAAATGCCTGTGCATGCATATTGCATATTTTGGCTGAACACTGGTTCTTGAAATCAATGCTGCTCAGTGTCCCAGACATATTTCACCTCAGTTTGTAGGTATGAACAAGGTTCAACTGCATTAATAATCAACTATTTAATTCAAATTCACATCTCTACAGTTTTTTCTTCATGGATTCTTACTTAGATGCAACAACTAATAGTATGCTACATTTGTTATCCTTATAATATTCTGAAAAGCATTTTTACAAATAATGAACATGTGATCAATGCATGAGACCACCATTAAAAACAATACGCTTTTAAAAATGTATCTATTATATCTGAGTTAAACATAAACATCTGGCTTATCGCTATTAAAACTGTGTCACTTGGTGACAAGTATTTCTTGATTAGAACTGTCATTCTAATCAATATGGCACTGCTTTAAGCAAACATGCATGTGTAAAGTCAACTTGTCAATGTGTATCAAAAACTTTTTCTCTTTAAAGCAGGATGCAATGCTTGGCTGCAAAAAACCTGTACGATGACATGTTTGGATTAAAGTGATAACACATTATTTTCTGCCGCTTTCAATGTGGGCTAATTGCGTTTTGCAGTGTCAGGCACCAATCTACCATGTAATATTGCCACAGGCAAAAAAGAAAGTTAGTGAAGTTGAATAAAATTACAACTGGCACCAGCTGTTAAGTTATTCATAGACAGAAGTGAGGTAATTTGCAGCGTCTAACGGAATGAAATGTATCTCAAATTTTATGTTTTTGTTTGAGCTACAAGTAGATCATAAATACTTTTTACACATGTCAGACAGGATATTGTTTTAGCAGAAGCATTAATCATTTCATCCTGCTTATCAAACACACTTTATTCTCTTCACTGCAATCAAGCATATTGAGTGGGCAGCATAAAATACAATTCTAAAGTAAACCAAAGGCATTGTGGTCAATAACAAAATAAAGCAGAAATAGAAGAGAATGCATGTACTCAACAACACATTAGTGATGCATTTAGGTAGGTAGTGAGCAACATATACTACAGTGTATATACATTATATATCAATAAAGATGGAATACAGTTATTGAAATGTCCTCTTTTGCCGCATTTATGCAACATAAAACATTTTCAGGAACCCAACCAACCCATTAAGTAAACTATTATAATTTCTATATTCTATATTGGACTATTTGAAAGTGGCAGACTCTCCTGGAGCACAGATGTTTTCACTCATATTGAAGTATGTTACAACATTTCTTTTAGATCTGTAATCAAGTGCAAAATGTAAAAAGAGTTGCTTTAGAAAACAACATTCAGAAAAAAATTGCATAAGTTAATTTGACAGAGGTACACAGAACAGTATCTGACAGGTATTATTTAAAATTGGCGTAGTCGGAGAAAATGTCAACAAAATCCTGAACCACTTTGTAGCAGAAGTCGTATTGCTCCTGGAAGGAAAAGCAAAGGAAAAGTGTTAACATGCATGTATGTGTGGAAACGGTTCCAAACAACACAAACTTGAATAAGCTGACAGATTCTGCACAGCAGGTTTGATATTATCTTGTTTTCCACCTACCACAGTCTGAACCATGTGTGGTCTCTGCATGCGTAAACTCTTGACTGTCTGAAAAACGTCCAGGAGGCCTTCAGCTTTCACCCTCTCCAGAATGTTACTGAGGGCAATGAAGGTGCCAGTCCGACCTGCACCGGCACTGAAACATGAAGGACAAAACTGTCAACAACCACATCACATAATGCACACACTGGAAGGCCTTCAAAAATAGTGAAATTTGTTGCAGGACTGCAGCTGTGGAAGAACATAAAGAACAGTATAAATGTAGCTCAAAAGTAGAACAAGGAAGTTTAAACAGTTTCTTAATTTATTTAACAATGCTGCAAAGAAATTCTTGTAATCTTAGCAGCACATCCTTTTTCCATTTAAATGAAAAAGTTTGTGAGTGAAAAGGTGACCTTTGTATAATAGTGCTAATAATCATCCTCACTTAAAGAGAGGCTAATCCAAACGCTAACACTAATCAGTTTGGAAGCTCAGTGTTTGACTGAGTCAATGTTTACAATGATGGTGGGATGGAGGGAAAGACGCAGAGACGGGGAGCAAGAGTGATTCGGAAGAGAAGCGTAGAGAGACGTTGGGGATTGCAACGGGTTAGCCCCATTCCCGAGGGGTGGAGAAAAAGCTTTAAAAAGCCCCTCTTAGACAAGTGGTGATGAAGGAATAGAAGAGAGTGATGACACCATTTCCTGTCGTTAGCTCATCTTATCAGATTAATCATAGTGGGAGTCAGAGGAGATTTCACTTTGAGAGGTTTTAATTGACTGTGAATCAGTGGATTGGATCAATCCCAGAGGGGCATGCTGCTTTAGAATCACTTCACCTGAAGCTAGGTTCTGATCAAAGCTTTCACAGCTAAGTCTTTATAAGGGATCACATAAGTGGTTTAGGCATAGAACACCAGGTCTACTGAGGCAAAATGTAGAATTTATTGTAACAGACATTTGTAGTAAATCAGAGTCTGTAAAATTGAAATTCCTTCCAATATCACTCTAAGAGATTCCAGTGATTGGGTAATAGAGGTATAGTGAAAGTGAGAAGCGTTGTACTGAAAAACATTAGTGGACTAAAGCAAGTTCAGGGTAAGATATACTGCATATAATTTTTATCTGAGGATGCACATCATGCTGCAGAATTGTCTAACTGACATTTCTCACCTGCAGTGCACAATTATAGGACGGTTTCCAGACTGCTGCTGTTGCCGCTGCACAGAGGCAATAATGTCAATCATCCCTCTTCCCTCAGCTGGTATTCCGATCTCAGGCCATCCGTGGAAGTGGAAGTGTCGTACATGTTGTGACTGCTTTTCCTGGAGAGAAGGAGAGTTAACTATTTTCATGCAGCTGAAAATGGTAGATATGATAATAATATTTTATGCACTTTAAAATGCTTAATTTATGGAGGCAGCACAAACAATTATTATCATTTAAAATATTTATTTAACTTCATTAAAATACAATATGTTGTATGTAAAACATTACGCACTGGTCTGTAGGTGAGCACCATGTCTTTGAGAGTGAAGGTTTCACACTGCGTATCTCCAGTCAGCTCCACAGTATAATCTCCAAATGTTACACTGCCCTCTGATGGCCAATACTGGAAACACTTTTCCTGGTGGGAAAGGTCAGATGGAAATACAATTAAGCTACATTTGACTGATTTGTATCCTATTTTTGTTCTTATGCTTCCAGTGTGTACCACAAAAGCAAATATCAAACAATTAGATACATACACAGACTATCAGGAAAAGATAAGACAGTGAAATAACAGAATAAAAAAGGCTGTTTACTGTTTTGTTCTTTAAGAGCACCACACTGTACCTGCTCCCTCTCCTTTAGTTCGGTGAGCATAACGATTGAATGACATCTCCACTCCCACACCATCCTCCAGAAGTCCTCCACTGTGTGAGACAGGGGGCCCTGGGTTGCGATAAAATAGTCCTTCTGCCTGTAGCCCTGGAGGGCAGATGATCCAGTAAACAAGACTTTGAGAGTGCAGCAAACATAATATTTTGCATTGTTTGTAAAGGAAACAATGAGCTTTATATATACTTCTATGGGAAATCTATACAAGAGGTCGTGAGGGAGTGCTTACATCAATAAAGGAGGCATTGATGTAGTCGGTGAACTCCTGTCCTCTTTTCACTGAGAGTATTACTCGGTTGAAATCATCTGCAAAAAGGAAAAAAAGGAAAAATGAAACTTTCCACAAGTGATTCCTAATAAAATAAAAGTTTGAAAAGGCTGGTGGAAAAAAAACAGCTAAGTAAAACTTTAGCTGTGTTATTAGGGCCAAACACACCAGAGCCAGTAGTGGTTTGCGCTGTAAAAAGTTGTATCCTGGCAGGCTTTTTTCCCCCACTGTTCTCTTGACTTTAAGTCAAAACATAAGCTTTATTTAAATGTAACTATTCACACAGACATGATCTGATTAGCCTGATATCTGTGTACAGCATCTATAAAATCACCATTCCTCTGATACTTTGATGTTACGTGGATGTGATGTATTATGAAACTGTTCGGAGTCTCAGAGTATTCCTTACACGGAATGATCTGAAGCACGCGGTTCTTCTTCATATTGGCAGGAAGGTTTCCAGTTCTCATGTTCTCCTTCATTATGCGCACGTTGGTCAGCTTCTGAGGAGAGAAAACATGGGCAGATGGACACAACCAAAAACTTTGTTTACATGTGTACAGCACTGTGCAACACTAATAAACATGGTGATTTTTAAAGGTAGCAATGTTGACTATATTTTTGAATACTAAAACCGCAGTAGCTGGACATTAACAGTTGAGGAGAAGAAGATAAGAAGAAAAAGAGGCAATGGGGATTCATTTCACCCAGCATGTGGGGACTCTGCAGTGAAAATGAGAAATTTTCAACAAGCTACAGTAAATTCTATGTGGCAGATGGTGGTGCCTTATAAAGTTTTACTTGATTCAAAGCATTGTTATTTATACTACTACTGCCAAGAGCAGCACCCTGGGCAAGTTTTCCATGAAAATATAACCATGCATGGCGCAGGTTGATGGGGACAACTCATTACTGACTGAGATGTTTAAGAGTGAGCATCTTTCTTCGTACCCTGAACTCCTCCTCCAGGCCCAGCCTGTCGTGTGGAGCCCTGGTGTTGTGAAGCCTCTGCAGATGGCCCTCCAGAGAGCACACATCTAGCTCTGTGTCTCCATATAGATAGTACTCCAACAAAGCCTGGTAGATGAAGGAGTACTGCATCTGAGGAGGGAGACAGACGAGAGGAAGGAGAAGAGGAAGAGGTAGGAGTAGTTGCTTTAGTTTGCCAAAACTACTTCCTACTATTTTAAAATCATACACAGTTGTTGCTGTTTTCTATGTCCTCACTTGTTTACTCCTCAACTAGAGCACTGAGTTGAGCTGTCAGTCCAAGATACAACAGGTCGGAGAGGGTCAACACTTACATCTGTCTGGATGAGTTGACAGCGCTGTTCTCGTATTCTGCTCACAAAGCCGAAGACATCCACCCTCTGTTCCATGTGCATCATGTCGATCATGCTGTCAATGACAATGAACGTCCCAGTCCTCCCCACCCCGGCACTACGGAGACACAACAAGAAGAAGGCACAAGGTCTTAACAACACAGTGTAGCCACAAAACGAAAATGTGTCAAATGCGATCTCTATTTGACATTGAATGTGTGGTAAAAAGAGCATCTGTAGCAAAAGCGGGACACCATGTAAGAGTAATACAGATGTATTGCAAAAAAAACAGACTTGATATAAAGATATAAATATATTTTTGCATTCCTGTTAGGCATCTCCTTTATTCTTAACAAAGACGTCAATTGACAACCATGAGCATGTGTAAAAATGCTTCACCTCTGAAGCCCAAAAACACTCCTAATAGATTTACAAGGGTCATTTCAGCAGACGGCACCTCTGGGAGCACAGAGCTGGGATTCCACAGTGGGGCGTTGAAGCCTCTTCAATGGGCCCCATTCAAGAACAACAGTCCCTCTCCCTGAGCACCTGTTGCAGCAGTTGCTACAATTGACTGCAGATTTCTTTGGTGAGGCTTTGCACTGATTGGCCAGACAAACATATGCACATACCAGTCAAGCCATTACAGAATAACTACAGAATGTTTAAAATATACATACATATATGGCTTCACTTTACACTTTATACATTTTAGCTACAATTAAGTTCACCTTTAACCTTTTTAAAAATAACATTACCACATTTTTAGGGTGTTCACCTTTGACCTCTTATTCCATTAAAACCAGGAAATGTTTGTCATACCATTTAGGTTTTGCTATTGCAAAACAGGAAATTCCAAATTTTAAAAGTGATTTCACCTTTTTGCAGAACAGCACCATCTATAGCAATCCTGAAATCAATTGTATTCTATTTATATGACTGTAGGTGTACCGCCTTTTTTGGGCTTCTTTTATAGTACATTACCTGCAGTGGACAACAATGGGTCCAGCATAAGATGGATTGACAGCCTTGACCTTCTTGAGGAATTTCAGCATGCCGATGGGCGAGAAAGGCACCCCAAAGTCTGGCCAGCTGGTAAAGTGGAGCTGGGTGACCAGGCGGGGAGCTCGGGGACCATCACTGCCCTGCTGTGAAACACAGACACACTATAATATAATATAATATTCACAGTGCAAACTGGAAACTGCAGGAAAGGTAACCTCACATTAACTGAAAGATGTATTTTTTGTCATGTTGCAATTTGTGAAAGCACAAGTTGCAAGTGTGCTGGTTTGCCTTTGCTTTACTCTCATATCTCATGAATGCTCTCTCAAGAGAATGTAATTTCATTCTCTTGAACACTTGGTTGCTCTGTGTTCAGAGGGCTGAATGTAAAAGCAACCAGTCTGTCAAGCTTGTACTGCAGCGCTACAGCACAGTCACACTTTTCACAGAGTCAGAAAGGATATCTGCACTTCTCTGGCTTCAAATGGAGAGGGAACAAAGTGAATTTTGCAGTCTGAGGGCTTTGCAGTACACTGAGATGGCGCCCAACTTGGCAGTCAAAAACAGAGGAAACACAGATACTGCATTTGTATGAACCTCTAAAGATGAGATGATGTGAACACACTGCATAGTGGTACAGTGTGTATATTAAATATTCTTGTACGTATATTGAGTTTTTTTATTTTTATCTTTCATGCTGGTGTGTTTCAGTAGTGTTTTTCATTTATTATATTTTGTGTCCTATTACAGTTTACTAAAATGTTCCAATTTCCCCATGGGAAACATTACTTTTTTATACCAGCTCCATGCAGCCTTGTTTGATGTTTAATTTTTAATAAGAATACTGCTGTTATGATTATGTATTTTTATAACAATTAAGAACTGTATTAAAATATTATGATACTGAACATTTATATGTCTAATTAGACAGCATTCATCTTAAATAATTTTTCAGAATGATGTCCACTTGTTACCACAGTATAATTACATTTTCTATGCTGTGCCAGCTGTTTGTTTAAAACTGCACATGCTCTAAAATTTAATTAAACCTTTAGATTACACCCTGTTAATATTTGTGCTGACAATGTGCTTAAAACAAATGCATCCCTTATGAATATAATTAATTTTCTGATATGTAGATCTACATATTTTACTTACATATTGAACACAGAATTTTCGAATTGTGTAGTCCACCAGCACGGTAAAGTCCTCCATTGCCACTCTGACATTCCCGTACATCCAGCAGCCTTTTTCTGGCCAATACTGATAACATTTATCCTGATAAGATAGTCACAACAATTACAAAGTTATTCTTCTTGAGCCTTTAAATAACACACAGAAACAGCTTATTATCATTGCAACGTTCATAAAAAATGCAGTGCTTATTATGCATATCGATATGTGTATGTGTTTAAATGTGTAATAGACGGTGTGTATTTCACATTCCAATTCAAAGGCAATCACAAGGACTTTCTGCATTTCTCTGTCAGTCAATAAGATCTTCACAGTGACGTTTCAACTCATTAACTAGATTCTCAGACTAATTATCATGAAGCCTCTCAGGATCTTATCAACAATTATTCCGTCATTGATCCCCAATGCCTCTATTCTGCCATATCTAACTTGCTGTTGAGCTCTCAATTGATCATCCCTTTGAGGCTAAATTTTATGTGATGCTAAGTAATCTGCTGGGTGACACTTTGTATAGATTCTCATTTGGGAGAAGGGTCAAATAAATTATGCCGATGACTTTGGGTCATGAGAATACAAAAGGATTTCACTAATGGTGCAGCAGAGCTATATAGATAGTATAGCTACATTCTATAACACACCCTACTTGGTAGCATGCACAGAATACAGCACAGAGGGAGAGACAAACCTCTTTCCTCTCTTTCAGATTTGTCAGCATTACTATAGTTGCTGTTTTCTGTTCCCAAATCATCCGCCAGAAGTCGGCCACTGTCTCAAGCTTTGGACCTGAAGCAGAGACAGGAATATTATTAAAAATACTAAAAATAAACTAAAAAACAGACTATTTGAAACAAAATACTGAACTCTGCACTTACCTTGAGCTGCAATGAATTTGTTCTTCTCTTTATAACCCTGTGCAGAAGAATATAGTATTAATCAAAAGCCGTACTGCATCATCCGCATTAAAAGCTGAGTTGTAATCAAGACTCACATCAATGTAAGATGCATTTATGTAGTCTGAATACAGATGTCCATCGTGATTATTCAACACCACTCTTGAATGATCATCTGTGAAAGAGAGAGGTAAAACACCAACATTTTCATTACAAATGAACAAATTAAGTCAGTTCTAATTTTCATTTCGGCCTGCACAACTATACCTGTAGATTTAGAGATCAATAAAACTTGAAGTCTAAAGGTTACATGAATATTGTGGGTGGCATAATATAGATCCTCACTCACATGGTAAAATGTTTGGGTATCTGTTTTTCTCTCTGTTGTGCTCTCTGCTCGCCTCCTCAAAGGACCCGTGGTGGTAGTAACATGGCAGCGACTGTAAAGAGAGAACCCCAGTCCTCATGAGATGAAAATAAAGCCATTCGTACACAGTCTGCTGTCATAACATTTTATTACAATTTGTGTTTGTTCTATACTTGCGAGACAAAAATCTTCACTCCTGCATAGTCCACACCAAATAAACTCGTGCTTACATTGAACTCTTCTCTGAAGAGCTTGCCATCGTCGGCAGAACGTATCCGGTACTCCTCCTCTAGTGAATCCATAGGGATGGGGAAGTACCTCTTGGATGGCGAGGGAGATCTGGGGAGGAGGACCACTGTCTGCTCTCCTGTGTGTAAAAGAATATATGGCAGTCAGAATTCTAACGATTCCCAATAGAGAACATTACAAGCTCTCATAGCACCTGCAAAAACAAGCCTGATGGCCATTAAGATTTCCTACTTCTGTGGGTACATGACAGAAATGATTTCTTGAGTCATAAACATGGTACTGCTGGTCCTGCACCAAACTGTCTTAACTCAGAATTTGGCCTTTCCGTTTATTTATATATATTTTTACTTGAAGTGAAAGTTTATATGGCTCCCTACGTGCTGGGAAAGCTAAGAGCCTTCCATAAGCTTTCCAGCTACCTAAGACTCCAGATCGTGAAATTTTCCTAGTCCATAAAGCATTTAGATCTACAAATCAAATAAAGAAATAAAAAAGCAAACAGCTACATTACATTTTCATGCACTGGTAATTATATTGAGTGCAACACAACAGTACCTTGTTCCTCCAAAAAGCCATTTGGAATCTTTTTATCCACCGAGGTAACAAGAGCTTTCCTGTGGTTTTTGAACCTATAGCAAAGACAGGGAGAGAAAAAAAGATAGTAAAAACCATCAGAGAAGGTAAAGGGTAGATATCTGTTTTGAAAAAGCTAAAATGAGCTGACCCAAATCTCTACTACAGAGCTGTTAAGCACATAAGGTAGGCAAACACCAAATATCAAAAGCAATATCAACCATCTGAGAGAGGACAAGCTGTTCCTCGGCATGTCAGTGTCAGGAAGCAGTAGCTGGCTGATCAGTGAATGAGTTTCTGTGGCCTGACCCGACCTAGCTGTTTTTGTTTGCTGTCCTTACTTGAGGTGCAGCTGTTTACCCATAAGCCAATGCTCACTGCCTCTTTCCAAACCTCCCCCACCCCTATGCCCTGACCTCACAAACTCTCTCTCTCACAAACATGCTAAAAGCAAGGGAGAGAAAAGAAAAATAAGAGAGATGCATTCAAATGCAGGCGAATATTTGAGAATGTATGTGAGAGTGCAGCTTCATTTACCTCAGACAGTAGATTGTCAGCAGGACAATAATGATGAGAAGCAGGGATATGACCAGTGTTGAGGGCAGCACATGAGCACCCTGATGGGTGGGGTTTTCTGGGTAAAAGACACAGTGAATCATATTAGTTTTTTTCCATATCACATCCAAACAAACTCTTGACATTTGAAGGAATAGTTTGACATTTTGGGAAATGTGCTCACTTGAAAAGATCAATACCACTCTCAAATTTATCTGCTAAATTTAAGCTGTCCATCAGATGTCAGTTAGCTAAGCTTAGCTCCTAAATGTGTTATGTTTTTGTCTGCTGATTTCTGAAAGCAGGACATGAAGCTGTAAAGTGTGGAATTCTAGTCTATATTATTTGGGAATATTTTTGTGAATAAAACTGGCCCTTGTAAGCCCTCTGAATACGAACATGTTCTTGCATGAGGCCTATTGTGGTTTTCAGGTTTCCACTGAAGTATGGAAAAGTATATCATTTTTTTAATAGTAATTTGACCTGTATGTCACAACCTGCAAAACAGTGCCTTGTACAAAATCTGGACATCAGTGACCAAAATAGTCTAAAAGAAGATGTGGCAATATCTTTGAGTTGCATATATACATAGCATCACAAACAACTAAATATTAAGCTTCTCTGAACATTTATAGGTCATGCTGTGAAGTTGCAGTAAAGTGAAGTTATCAAAAAAGTAAACAGACCATCTATATTGCGTAAGAAAATCAAACCTGTATGGCTGCATTCATTTCCATGGACACAATGAATTAACAAGGCTGCAAAGACTTGATTTAACTTTTTTCAATTCATTTTCGGTTCTTATTCATAAAAGAGACTAAAAAATATGAAAGCAATATGAATAAACAATATTATAATATTGTTTATTCAATATGTTGAGGGAAAATAATATAAGTATTATTTCATTTTCTTTCTCTTTGGGCAGAGAGGTTTTATAGTGGAACATCGTCCAACAGTGAGTGGACTGAATGGCCACAATGTATAAAAGCAGGTATTCAGGGGTTGGCTTGATAATCCCACATATAAAGCCTGGTTTGCTAAGAATTCCAAATGGGAAAAGAAAGCTAGATGAAAACTTTGTGTAGAACCGTCTGACATCTCCAGTGTGGGGGAGGTAGCAAATATAAGTCATATGCAAGGCCAAAAGTAGTGTCATCTTGTCACTGCACCCAGAGTCACAAAGTTTTTGGCCGAATGTGAGACCAAGCTCGACCACAACAAGTAATGAAACCTTCAACATTTTCTTTACGTAATAATATAAAATTTGTACTCAGATATCAAATATGGTCTTAAAAATGTACCAAGAAGTCTGGAAAAGTATGGCATTTTGAAATGGAAAATGTGTGGGGACCATCGGTTTTACATGAGGATATGTGACACACTACTTATTCCTTTAAGTCATCAGGAAATCATTGCTCCCTGCCAAGAAACAGTCCAAGATATAACATGTTTAATAGTAAGCTATGATGCTGCTGGTAGGAAGGTTATTTTAGCTTTGGACACAGCCAGGATAGATGTTTCCCAATGTTTCCACTAAACTAACCATCTCCTGGCTGTAGCTTCAAATTTAGTGTATAGATATCAGGCCTGTATCAATTTTCCCATCTAACTCTCAGCGAAAAAGCAAATTAGTAAAAGTGTATTTCCTGATATGTCAAACTATTCCTTTAACAGCTGATCCTTGCATTGCACAGTAATTACTCTTAAGTGATTGTAACAATTACCTGCAGTGTGGTTATCATGAGATGAATTATTCACGGCTATAGAGATCCCGATCAGAAACAACACCATTGTCACTGTGGATGATAAAACAGAGTAGTCACTCAAACAGAAAAACCAAAAACAGTCAAAGGCCCTGTAATTTCTCACAGCTTCCACTAGAAGGCGCCAAACCAATATGAAATGCTAGTGCTAGTGACGCAGAAATGCTTTGATAAGGTTTGGGAGTGATGTCTGCAGTGGAAACCCTTATGGGAAATCTGCTCGTTGCCTTGTCCTGTCAGGCTGACTTGAAAGAGCAGCAGTATCTCAAATAACATAATATTCAGACATCAAACCAAAAAGGGGGGCATTAACCCATAAGTGACAGTAACCATATCCCCAGTGGTCTCAGGATTTGACACAGTAGTTGAGATCAATGCAGTGTTTGTCTGAAGCCATCTCATTCTGCAGTGTTGTCTTTGATGTACAGCACTGTGCAGCCTCACAAAACATTCTGCATGGTGAAAAGAAGACATCCTGTTCTTCAATAGTACATATACTATGTCCAATAGGTATAAAAAGGTTTTTTTAAGGAATAGTGATTTGATAAACAGGCTTTTAGAAACAGCATTGTGGTGTTCAAATCTGCATATGTATATAGGTTATGCTGTTGGCTTTACGTAAAAGAGCAGATGGTGTTGTTTTCCTTTTACTGAAGCTTCTCCCTTTTTCTCCCTCCATCGCACTGTCTCTTTCTTTCTCCTCGTCTACAGTGAACCATAATTTATTTCTAAGCCACATACTCACTCTTCCCTTTCACTTTATTGCTGGAAGCAATTAGTGATTTATTTGTGGCAGTGTGTCTTTCCAAAAGGAAAAAGATACGCTGAGATCCTTGCAACGACACCAGAAGTAAATCGATGCTGACACGTTATCTTTGTGTCTTATTATCTCCAAAATTGTAGGAGCCAATTTCTCTAAGATTTTCCCCAAGTTGTTCAAATGAGAGGGTGAGAAATCACAGGATAAATTGGGCAAACACTCTAGATCTGCCTAAATGGCTTTGATGGAATAAATGAGAGAAGGAAGATTTGAGTGTCCTAATTTATCCTCTGTTCTGAGTACCCTTCTTGTTATAGAGGCCAGAAGATTGGATGGAATAATTTATTGTGTCAATTTAGTTCTTCTAGAAATGGATCATCTAGGGGCCTAATTTGAGATGTTTGAGAGAATGTCTTGCACATAACCCTGGGGAGCTTTCATATAAATATATCTCACAGCACTTTTGTAGGAAACAGTGCTACATAATAATGCCTTAACAATGTGCTCACAACAAAAATTGATGCTCAAACTTACAAAGTATTACTGAACAACAAATTAATGGCTTTGAATTTTACATTACATTATACAGTCTCTCTGTGCAGTAATACATGGTACAACACCCAGGATGCTGCACACAAACAGTCATAATCATAGTGACACAAATATCATTAGTTACACAAATTTAATAAACCCAACGCTCATCAATATTACAGAATAATAATTATCTGCACATATAACACACACACACACACACACACACACACACACACACACACACACACACACACACACACTCACTATGTGTTCTCATTTTGCATGTATGCATGCTTGCACATACATCCCACAGCCAAAGGCTATGTGTTGCATATGTGCCACACTCTGTTGGAGGAGCGTATCTCTCCCCAGTGTTAACAGGCTGACACTGTCAGCACCTGTTCCCCACACCCCAATGGGCAAGTCATATTCACTCAAACAGACCGATCCTACAGCTCTATGCTGCAAGGCATGCTGTGCATTCGGGTCACTGCACAGGCCACGGCATATCTGTCTTCTTTTGGCAGCTATACAGACCAGTGTATGCAAGATATAGCCAGGAAATAGAAACATAGAATTACATGTAAACATATGTCAAAAGTCCATTTGAGTGACACCATTAAATGAAAGCAGCTAGACTGATCTAGAGCAAGTGATTTCCTGAAAGAGGAAATGTTTTAAAAAATAAAAATAAAAGTGAGTGCTATATGTTGGCATGTAATGCAGTAAGGGCCTCTGGCCAACAGAGGGAATTGATAACACAACTAAGAATCTGCCAAGCAGAAGAAGCAGACATGCATTGCTTGAAGAGGCAGGACATCATACTGTGCTGACTGGTTAAGCAGTAATTGGCACTGTAGTCACTGCATTTGTTTATTAAGTCCCTTAGTCAGTGCAATGTAGTTTTTAAAAAGTGATTTACTGCAAATGTGACATCTTTTTCACAACCAGGAAAACATAAGATTTTGTGTTGCTTTTGGTAATAAGTGATGGTTGCAGGTACTGAAAAGGCATTTAAGTATCATATATGAATATATTATATACATACAGTCTAAATCTTGAGTTCAGCCTTAGAAGGCTTAAAATAGTTGTAAACCAATTCACAGTGACACTAACAGGATATGACTTTCATTGCTGTATCTAAAATCAGTCACATATTTTGTTCTTAAACTAAATCTACGTTTATCTTCATGGAAATTATCATAACTCATTATGACACATTCTTCATCACTGCTCGTGCCACTTATTATACACTATTTATACATTTTAATTAGCATATAACATCAGCTGACTCTAATATAAAAGAGAATGTGCTTAAAAAACAGGTTTTAAACAAGGTAACGATGCTTCAGTGTAAGTGGTTGCCATTCATCCATGCCATATTGCATCATTCATTCCACAGCTCGGCTGTTCTGACTGCTTTTCTGCTCTTTCTGTCTGTTTAATGAACATCAATGTGATTACTTCATCTTCCACCACCTGCTTCACATAAATGTTTCAGAGAATTAAATTATACTGCATCACTAGAGCTGGGAATGCAGAAGAAATGCATCCCACACATTCATGATACAATGTTGATTCAGAATGCAGTCTGGTTAAACCTTGAGGGTGATGTTAATATTTTGTACAGTAAAATATATTATTCAACATTGATCAGTGTTGCTTTTGTGGTTGTGAAATGAGACGAGATGGAGGTCAGAACATGATGTCATAGAAACTTAAAACTATGCCTTAATTAAATATACTTTCAAACATCTATCAAACAGCTGTAATCATAACACCCTTAAAAGGATCGGTTCAACTTCACTTTAATATCTCCCTCACCTTGGCCCTCAAATGAAAACCTGAAAATGAAATTCAGAGAAAATTGACTTCAGACACTGACCACAGAATTTTGATCTTGTGGCAGACCTACACCAAGTCCACTCATCTTTATCATTAATTCAAACCAAACTGTGCAAGGGGAATGTGATGTATTATCCATTTCCAACCAGAAAGGTAAAAAGGACACTAATCCAGGCAATTTAACATCACAGATATGAACAGAGGGGCACATTTTCTTTTGCAATAACAATAATCTTAACGTCGGATGTGTCAAAAGTATTCCTGAGTGCTGAGAAAATATGTTTAAGCAAATACTGGTGCAGAAATCTGAATATGTTAAATAAAGCATTGTCTTTACGACTCCATGCTGACCTCCTGGCCTATTTTAATGACCCCATATAAATAATGGAATTATGTGAGCCTGCCACAGAGAAAAAAACACATATATTTATATAGTTTAGTTATACTGTAAAATATATGCAGTATGGTACATGCTTGTCATTATTCAAATGTAAATCGTAAAACATGTCTTTAGTAAAGTTAAGTATTGCTTTAAATCAATTTAAGAGCTCATAAACATTAACTTTTATGACTTTTAGATGCTAATGGGTCTATTGGCAGGCTCCACTATGTTAAAAAACTGATGGCTTTTTTTCTGGTGTTTTTAGCAAAGACATAAAGTATGATAGAAAACTTCAAAGTGATTTTTGTCATATTCTATCTCTATTGACCTGCTAAAACCTCTAATGCATATCATTCATAAGAGAGAATATTCCTAACAATGGACCACTTCTTAAAACGGAACAACTCCTAAGGCATCTATACTTTAAATTTGAATTTTACAATTATGTTGCACCCATCAATTGTTTTTGAATCTCACAGAAATAAATGGTTAGCAGCTGATTAGTCACTTGAAATCATGTCGCAGGCAACAGAGAATGTTTGTTGTATGGATCATGGCACTTATTAACTATGTTCTTGGATAAACACAATCATGCTTAACTTGCTGAGCTTTCTCACATTTTATAACATATTAGCTAGATTTAAGTTAGTCTTTGTTCTTCCTCATTCTGTGCTGTCTATGTTTTCACTTCAAGTTCTTGTATGTTGTCATTGGAGTTTAGTAACACAATAAATTTCAGCTCTGTATTTATGAGCAACCTATTTTAATTTCACAGCCAGTAACCTCAATGAACAGCTTGCTTCTTTACATATTTTTTTCAAAGAGAAAACATGGAAAAGTCAATAACAAAATATTTACACCTTTATAAAGGGCCTGCAATGAGGTGCCTGTTGGAACCAGTTGGCAATGATTATGGTTATTTTTACAGGTGGTCTTAAAATCTACAAATTAAAAAAAAATAGTTTAAAAAAGTCAATACACTTTACATTAGCACCTGGTACTATTCAAATGACACAGCACGTCTGTTGCTCTCAGGCTATGAATGTACTCATATGTTGATGTGTCATTTCATATAAAACTCCAAAACAAACTCAACCCTAAATCCTTACAGTTCCTGTGTAAATCTGCTTTTAGGTTTTCAATGCACCCATTGTCTATACCTGCTGATCCTGCTTAGGGTTATGGGTGCATTCTGCCTACATGGGTTTTATATTGTACTGTGAGGTATTGTGAGTTAGTGAAGGGTCTGTATAAAACCACATCTAGCCTTAACCAAAGACAACTGCTTCATAATGTTATCCCCTCTTTACTAATGAATACTGTTTAAAAGTAATGTGGGTATGATTCCGTGTGCATTTATTCACTACACAGTTTAACGTGAACTCCTTTCATGCTAAGTATGGTGCAATGAAAAAGTCTACGGCCACTTTGAGGTTTTACTTGAGCAAAGCAGTGACTTGAACTAAAAGTTAATGTCGTCAAGCTAACATGCATGATTCAGGAATAATATGAGAAATATGAGAAGTATGAATAGCAACTAAAACTAATTTTAAAATATTGGTGTATGCAGAACATGCATAGTGCACAGAAACGTTTGAAGAGTTACTATAGTAATTTGCTTTATGATAAAAGTAATCAATGTACTTTTTATAGTGATATCTCAAGCAAAATAGTTACACCCAATCATGTCTCAGATTCTACACAGATCAATACAGCCTCAAATACACTCCACATTTGTGGTTGGCACAGAATAGATGGCATGTCTTAAACACAAAAAGATTAAAGATTTTTTTTGGTGTTGTTTCCAAGGAGAGAAGGAACAAAGACGAAAACCAGAAGCAGCCACCACTTTCATTGTCAAGTGCCAAGGAAAGGGATGGAACTAGAGCACAAACACATGTCAGTGAAGTGTGGCAGCAGAGAGGAAAGAAGAGATGAGAGAAGAGATGAGAAGAGAGGGGAGAGGAGTGGAGCCGGAGGAGATAAATGTCTAGATTCTGGGTTCAGAGATAACAGCCATAATGGAAGACATCCCCAGTACACAGGCAGTAAAAGGGATGAAGCTTCACTCTCTGGAAAGTCACTGCTACATCTTCAAATGTAGCTTGATGTATATTACATACCAGGAAAGCTTTACAACAATGCTGTCTTTCCAAGTACACCTGCATTTAACAGAATATTACATTACAAAGACTGTGAATGCTACTGTATCTGCATGTCTCTGTTGTAGCTACAGTGTGGTCATCTATCTGAAGAAATAACTTTTGATGCAATTTGCCTTATTTTGAAAGGAGACACTGTATATATTTAATTATTTCCCATTAATGGATTCCATTTCAATTGATTCCCTGGACAGACTGAAACCGCATTGACTGTGTCTGTGTTCAGAAGCATTAATAAAAGACTTACACTTCCAAGGAAAGTCGGTATAATGTGGTATCAGTTGACCGGTCAGTCCATAGCAGTCACTTGATCCCAGTTCCTTTCTTGGTTGGACTTATTGGGGTTTTCTACCCTCAGTCCTTCTCCTACTCACATCCTCTCTGAAGTCTAAAGCTGTACCAGATGAAGAGATGATTGATGTTGGTTGTGGTGCCTGAGGTCGTTTTGAGCTGTGTCAGAACTTCAGATGGGGGTCATGGCACATTTGATCATGGGAACCTGGAAAATTAAGCAAAAGACAAATTAGTTCAACCAAAGTCAAACGCTTTTCCCCATATCATATTGTTACATGGTAGCAGAGGCAAAATTTCCCTGACTTGAGGCTGACTCATAGAAAAATGCATGTATACACAACAAAAGGGAAGTGGGAGTTTTCATCTTCCTGCAGAATGTGTGAGAACAGGACTATGCACTGCAGGACTTAATCAGGTGGGTAAATGTACATGTATACTGTATGCAGAAGTGCAATCATTTGTACTGCTCATGTCCAATGCTTGTGTATTGTTAGGTCACCTCTGCAGCAGCCACGGTTGCAAATGACAGAAACCACTGTTCCTATTTATCTCCAACCATGCAAAACTAATTCTCCCCAAATTCATCTTCCTATATATATTTGTGGTACACAACAGTCAATGTGTACAAAATAATGTTAAAAAATGTATATAATCTAATATTATGACAGTGGTGTCCTCTTTGTGGTGTCCTCTTTGTTAACAGCATTAACAAAGAGTTTCTGACATGCACAACTGTCCATGAATGTGACTGTATGAACACAACATTGCATAAAGTATGTTGGAATTAATTATTCACTATTTACACAAAGACTTTACTGTGATGTTAGTCTGTCGCCTTCCTTGAGTCTGGGAAAGAAGGCATGCCCCTCATACCCACTAACTCCTACACTCCCAGAGTCCCACTGCCCACAGGTGTGAGACACAAAGCCATATTGTTAACACTTGGCTGTTGTGAAGCAGTCAAACAGAAAGCTGAGGAGAGGAGGTGAATTAGTCACTAGACCCAGCTGGACGAGCCCACTCAGTCTGAATGATGGTGAGGAAAATTAATGAACAAGGTATGGAAAAACACTTTTTCCCCCATCCTAATAGAGAAGCTGTGCTCAACTTTTCCAAAATGTTGTGTAGTTTTTGGTGTTTAAACACAAACGTGTATTCAAATGAGAACACAGGACTTAGTATTGCACTTCTATAAATTTGGGGGACTGGGGAGAGACAGGTTAAATAAAGAAAATCATAGCAACAGAGGCTTAGTGATACTGACTTTAATAGCGAGCAGTAGGATAGGATCAAGATCCAAAACGACTGGATCCTATACTTCCCATAATGCAACTGGAGAGCATCTTTGCTCCTTTAACCTTTACATACTGTGGGTCAAATTCAACCTTTTTCTTTTTCCTTTTTACATTTGACAGCTGTTAAAAACACCTTATACACATATATGGACTTTTCCTAATGTGACCTACAGTATACAAACATGGAAATAAAATGATTTTTTGTGCAGCTGATACACATTTTTATATATGGAAATGCACAAGTTTGATTTGTGTTTATTAAAAAACTACAAAAATCAGCATTAAAACATGTTGTATTCATCACATTCTATAAAATGTTCTCCTGAACCATTAAATAGGGATTGTGAATGTCATTTTTTAACATAAGATTCATTAATAAACATTTATTAATGACTGATGGGGAATTTCTGAATTTGCATCAGTATAGAGAGTAATTATGAATCACATTTTGAACAGTATGTGAGAGTTAAGGTTTGATATCTCCAACGCAGTACAATGTCGCTGCACTTCCTCAGATTCAAGCTGTACATACACACACACACACACACACACACACACATATGTACCTATAAATATATGCACACACATACACGGATATATGATGAATGTGCTGATGATGTAAGGGCGACCTAAAATCATGTACTGAGAAATGAGAAATGTGACTTTTGACCTGACCTACAAACACAAATCCTATTATTGAATCTGTCAATCTAAAATGAATCACAGTGTAACCAGGCAGAAATGGTAATATCTCTGGTCTCTGGATCGGAGGGCTTTTCCACTCCCAGGTGGAACTCCCTGCTATCTCATACATTATGGCTCCTATTTAAAACAGAAAAGTTGGTATACAGTATGTTTAAGAAAAGTTTAGTTACCAAGCAGTTGTCAAAAGACATAAGTAATAAATAAAATAGGTTATGTGCTATACTGAAGTAATAATACACTTCGAAGAACAAAGCTAAGTTTTTTGCCATGGTAATATATCATCATTAATGATAAAAAGCCTGAGCTAAATGATAAAATGTATAAAAAATGCATAAACTGCTAAGTTATTCATACTGTATTTCACTTGCCTAAAAGTCCGTTGGGAGACTTTTTATGAATCCATCTTCATCTTTTCACACAGAGTATTGTTCTCCTTTCAGCCCTACATATTCAGTCCAAAAAATAGGGAGACATGCTCACGGCATATGATTACTGCAGGCACAAGCACTTCCTTTCTGTGCAACTCTGCCCATTGACTAAGAGGGGAAACATGCAGGTCATTAAAGTTTTATAGGAGTGCAGTCATCACCCAGCACTCTGTGGTTCAATCATTAATTTATACCAAAACAGGCAGCACTGAGTGCTAGGCATGGCTATGAAATAAAGTTAGCATTTTTAAAATCATGATAGGCATGGTAAAACTTTTGTTGAAATCAATACACAAAGCTGATGAGTGCTATTCATACAGCCCACATACAGTATTCAATGGATCTAATGTTAGCTATTCATGCTATTCACATGCTGTCTTCCTGACAAATAAATCCAATATTGATGACTTCCAACTGAGAGGCACTTGTGGTGAATTTATGGTTTCATATATAATGGGGAAAACTAGATCTTCAGAGAGCACAGATGCATTCAGTAACCTTCATGATTCCCTAGCAAGCTGAGATTGTATTTGATCAGTCCAGTTGGAAAATATTATCTCACAGACAGTGTATATAACTTCAGAGCACTTTGAGTATCTGCATGTTTGCATATCTGATTCTCTTTAAAAACCCAGTTGGGGCCAGGGGTGTTTGGTTTATCCTTATAATTGTATTTGCAATGTCTCTCCTAATACTCTTGATAAGGCTGTATTGTATATCCTTAGCATTTTTGTACGTATTTATAGAGATGTTTTTTGATATGCTGTATAACCTAAGCTGTTTATCAAATATATTTAGATTTTCTAATGTGATTTTTAAATGGCATATGAATCAGGTACTTGCTCCTCCTACTATGTAAATGTGATTGAGGACACTCCTCCCCATGATAGGGCAGACCTGTGTTCTATCCCCATTATAATGTCTGTTTAGATATCCTTCAATATCCTGAAGAAGAATGTCAAATTTTGGTAACTTATTAAACTATTACATTTTTGCTTCAACTAGCTTCCTTCATGCTTGTACTTTCATCATGGTCAGCACTTCTCCAACACTGGTGCGCATTCCTGATCCCTCCAATCCTGCAAATTTGATTCTACCAGTGAGGTTGCTCACAAAAAAAATGAAAAGTCTTTTACAAAACATATTAAAATACATTTCTATCTTAATGTTCATGTAAAGACTACTATATTTTTTTTACTCACATAAACATTGAACCTTCACTGACTAGTCGGCCTGTATCTCAAACACGCATGCTTTGAAATAGGTGACTATTGCCAAGGGAAATAACTGATAACTATTATTTTTATGCCTCCAAATCAGAGGATGAGGAGTAGTTTGAAGATTCTGAAAATGACACTTCTGGGGCACAGTATAGGTGAAACGAGGGACAAGAAATAATCATCTTAGCAATTACAGCTTCACCACTTGTTCTACCACAGCTGAGCCAGTAGCCCGTTCACTATGAAGTCCAGTAAAAGTGGCCTAAACTATGAAAACAAGCATAAAGTACCAATGCAGTTCACATCACCCTTTCATGGCTTCATTATGTTGTAATCAATATACTCATACTTCCTATGTTGCAGCAGTATTCTGAATGTCTCCTTAAACAGCTCTTTATGTTTAAGAGTCACTCTCTTCCCTTCTGATCAGTGGCAAAGACTACTTCCTCTTCTTGCTGTAAGTTACACTAAAAGTCACGGTTTAGTTGTGAAACACTGACCTAGCATGGCAACGCAGGTGAGCTTGAAATAGAGTGAAATATGATAAATAAGAACTGGCTTTGAATCAGATGTTAAATACAAACAAGAAACTTTTTTTAAAATTTGTCTCTGTCGGTGCGGTGTGCAGCTCTATATTAACATGCATTAATGCTATTCCTGCAAGATCATAACAGGGCCAAGCTCAATTCACCCAACACACTTTATCATCATCATCATCAGTACTGCAGAGACAGTTAGAGTGCTATCCTATCAAAAACAATGAGGTTTGTCATGAGGTTATGAAGTCTTTCTCATCCTCTTGCATTACCAAACACCTCACTCTTGTCAGTACATACACATGCACTGACAAGGCCATACACCTCATTTCAATACCAATTAGTACAGATTATGCCAGACATAAGACAAAGAAGTCAACAGTGAGAAAAGTCAAATATTTCAGAACAGTGAATTATGAAATGTTATTATCCAAGCATCTAATGAAAAATGTATATTGCTACATTCAACTCTGATTAGCTCACATGACTGAGTGTACCAGCCATGTTAACAGAGTGCAAGCAAGATAATACAATGTTATATGCTATAAATCAGTTTTGCTTTTCCTCACTGTGCAAATCTATTCTGCATGAAGTGTAAACTCCAAAACAACTTCCTCTGTGAAAAAATCTACAAATCTTCAAGTGTACTGACATTAATTGTGAATAGGCATAAAGTCTACACAAAACGAAGAGAGAAGAGAAGAGAAGAGAAGAGAAGAGAAGAGAAGAGAAGAGAAGAGAGGAGAAGAGAAGAGAAGAGAAGAGAAGAGAAGAGAAGAGAAGAGAAAAGAAGAGAAGAGAAGAGAAGAATGAACAAACTTAATCACAGAGGACATTATTGGATTTACACTAGATTGTCTTAACTCTGTGTGACATCTTAAGTCACACTGATTCCCCCATTGCTCCTCCTCTATACTCTACTATTTCAGCCCCAGTGTTCAACACCAATCTCATACCTGAAGACACCAGCAAAGCTGAATTTGGTTTTATGATTGTTTATGATCTGATAGAACATCTGCGGGATTAGTTCTCTAGCGGATGTTCTTAATTTTAAGCACACACTACCAGATAAGTTGAGATAACAATGACTCAAGTCTCCCCACCAAGGCTAATGTCCTGCTTAGATATGTCAAAATATATCTCCATAACATAACTGTCATTTTTTTTCACACAATATAAATCTGATTGCCTAGTTTTAACACATCCATCCTAAATCAGTTTAAGACAGGCCATTGTGGATACATCTAACACCATCAGCATCATTCCCAACTTAGGATATTGAAAAGTCATTATGAAATTAAGCTTTGTATTAGCATGTGTCTAACAATAGCCCATGTATTCCCAAGGCTACTGTATGTAGCCTAATATTCAGATTAGAGATGAGGAATCTGAGGTAATTCTAAAATTAACATCAGCTTTTATTAGGCCATTTAATCAGGGGATGGAAGTGAAGGTCGAATTATTGTGAATGAGGTTATTGTGAATGAGGGTGATATTTATAATTCATGTATGAACAAATGGCATTTCCATCAAGTTTCCCATACTGCAACATTTATGACAGCATATCTCCTCATAGTCTATTGTTAACATAGTAATGCAGGTCTGTTCCAAACAATTACTGCTATGAAAATATATATTTCCTGTCAATATTTATCAAAAGTGTCAAAATGAAAATGATACAAATATAAGATTGAGAGAATATGATGGAGGGTTGTTTATTGTATTTTTTAAACCAAACATGTAACCATAATATGCCCTTGCATCACAATACAATCACTTGACAGACTATTCTTTTCTCAGCTGATCAAACAACCCATATGGTGCAGCTACAGCATCTCATGACTGTTGTGTTGTGTATGCAGCCTACAGGCCTGTCTACTGTGTAGTGTATGTGTACTACGTGCTTCTCCCCCTTGCGTTTTGTGTCTAGACCGGTGAAGATGCTGCATATATCCAATGCACCTCCTACCAGAAAAACCGGCATTTTAACCCAAAATAAAAAATATTTTTCAGTTTTACAATCCACAATATGCAGCTGTCGACAAAAAGGGGGGGACATCACATGGATGGAGCATCCTGGTGGTCGCAGGGCGTGTTGATTTGCTCCACTAACCCATATTTACGCTAGCCCATGCTGTTTGCAGTGTGTTCAGGAATGGCAGCGTAGGCTATATGACAATAATATGACAATAATATAAATCGCAGTGTCTTGCTCTCCTCTCTTGGGATGTGTTATTGCAAAAGCTTTACGCGAAATGCTGCTGTGTGATTTTGTCAGAGATGCATGAAGCCTATAATGTGTTAGATCAAAGCTACGCAGGCTGCCGGGAGAGATCTCAAAAATGAGGCTGGGTAAATAACCGACAGACAGTCGACGCATAAATTCGCAGAGTAGCCCGGCTGTTTTTTAAATGCTGTTTAGTCCCCCCCCCCCCCCCCCTCTCTTGTATGCTATCTTACCGTGGTACTCTGCGATGACCTCGCCTCACACGGCGCAGCGGCTAATGATGACGGTTTGTGTCCTGGCTGCACGGTTGCCGACGCCTGCGTCTTCTGGTATGTCCTCACATAAAACCACACACACACACAAACACACACGCACACACAAACACACACACACACACACAGAAAGGTTGTCAAATAATCTAGACCAGAGAAAGAATGCGTTCAGGTTCCCTTGATGATCATGTTTCCTGCAGATCTCTCTGAGGATGCGCTTCCCCTGCCAGCCTGAGCTGAGCCGTGTTATGGCAGCCGAGCGGAGACTAGAGACCCTCCCCCGGGCGCAAAGCAGTGTGTCAGGTGGACACTCAGCATCCTTCACATTCCTGTATCATTGGACGATAAGGGCATGTTTGTTCTTAAAAAAGGTTTAATTCTTTCTTTTTCTTTTCTCCCCTTCTTCCCTGTGGTAGTTTTTACGGTTGACATTTACGCATGTGACGTTTGTTCAATACATTAAGAAAGCCTTAAAGCTGTAACATTCCTGTGTCCTTAAGGGGCTTTATATTACAAGTTCACATTGACCTTATCTCAATTTATGACATGGTTTTCATGTCATGTGTTACAGTCTTGCTTCTTCAGTGATATAGTTTGATAAAACAGACTTGTTTCTGTATGTTAATGTTTTTCCTATTGGGCTGTGAGCTCCATATAAATAGATAAGTTAGCTATATAAAAAGTCACATTATACATTAAAGAAAACAATCACAAAAATAAAAAATAAATGAATGTCCTGTTTTAAAAAACTGAAAAACTGGACAGGCTTATGATCATGAATCTAAGCAGAGCCATCTGCTGGCAATGATGAACCTGTGGTGCTGCCTTCATGTGCTACCAAAAAGTTATAAAAACGAGGAGCAGAAAAGTAAAATAAGGTCCTAATGTTACACAAACAAATAACAATAAAGGGGGAAAGTGTTATCAGGCCTATATGTGAGTCTGATATAATACATATAAAATGTTGTTTTATGTTTTTGCTCTGTTCAGTGTTACATTTTGGGTTTGAATAACTTGGATCGTACTGAATTTGCATGCATGTTTTCATTCTGCATCACAGATCATGTGCACAGTCAGAATTTTTCATCATTAAATGCTAATGTATGCACAGTTAAATGGCATTTGCATGTGAGAGTCCCTCCTAAGGAAAACTGGAGGGCTGTTTTGTAAAAGGGCAGCAGTGTAAAAGTTCCTCTATTCCCAAGATGCACAGCCACACAGGCCTGTGTCATATCGGATATAGCTTACTAGAGGCAGTTTATTTTTATGTTTTTTGGATCCCCATTATCTGTGCCCTAAAGTCGTCCTGGGGTCCACCTCTAAAAAATGCATTAGACATATATTAGAGAATAACATTAAAATGTGAATAAAGCTTACACTTAAACGCTCAACAAAGTCACCAGCAAAAAATACAAATCAGTGCATGCATAGCATCCTATGAATATGATATAAGTAGGTGATTCTTTATTTGTTTTTTAAACATTGTTCATCTTGTGTTAATTTAGTGTGTGTAATTTAATTTATAGTGGTAAAGAATTCCTTGTTTTAATTATTCAGTATATTACTGTGCTTTTAAGGAAATTAGTGTTTACCTTGAGGAGTTTAAAGGATAATTGCAGTTTTTTTACAACATGGACCTTATTTCTAGCATAAAATACAATCATTTACTCACCCAGACAACTTTGGTGTCATTTGGAGTCGTTCAGACGAAATAGTCAAATGAGCTCCAGTGTTGCGCTGCGTATATCTGTATAATGCGAGTACACGGGGCACCGAAGCGCAGCCTCTATATAACGCATTATCTGCCACCAAACTAGTTCATTTCACCAATATTTTGTTATGATGTTAGTGCTATACCCCTCCGAGCCCGTAGTGGCATGTTATCAACATCCGGGGTCTGTAGGTTGACCTACTAACCTCTCATAGATAACCTCTGATCTGACATCATCTGAAATGACATCATCCAGATCAGAGGTTAGTAGGTCAACCTACAGACCCCGGATGTTGATAACATCAATATAGAGGCTGCCTTTCGATGCCCATGTACTTTCATTATACGGATATACGCAGCACTACTCTGGAGCTAATTTTGTCCCAACGACTCCAAATGATACCAAAGTTGTCTGGGTGAGTAAATGATTGTATTTTATGCTAGAAATAAGGTCCATGTTGTAAAAAAAGGTAATTATCCTTTAATGTCACAAGTATTGTGCTGTTTTTCAAAGTTAGTTAACTTGACTGCGCTTCTCACACAGTATGACAATGCTCTGTGGTTTATATTGACTTTCTACAGACATGAAAGCAAATTATTTAGCATAAGTGGTCACTGTTTTTGCTGACCTCTTGTGGAAGCTACACTGAGTTTATGAAGTGATTGGATCTTTGAGTAGGAGCCACAGACTGCTGCCAAATAGATACAATCAAGAGTTGGAACAAACAATGGTCTGTTTATATTTTACAAATGTGATTTATAGTCTTTTAACTGAAAGATAAAAATACTGCAGATGAACTCACACAAAAATGAAAAGCTTGAATGCAGTTCTCCTATGTTGCAAAACATATTGAGTATTTTAAGACAGCCTGCGAGATATGGACATTTCTGTCATGAAAATAGATGCACAAAACACAAATGAGTGAGTGATATTCCCTCAACAGACATCCTTTTTCATCTGTTTTCTCAGTATGACTGATCAGAGGACTGAGGGGTTTAGTGGTTCTGTTATGTGTTTACTTATATGCTTTAGACGAGATCAAATATATTATTTTTTCAATGCTGCATGGTGTTACTGTGTTTATTTTTACACTATGATATTTCTGAATTAAGCCTCAAAACCATTTAGTGATTTGCAGTAAAGTTTTAGGGAATCATGTAATTATGAGTGAGTGCACCAATGTACCCTAATTTAATTTTTAAAAAAATATTTATTATGCATACAACTCCCAGGAGTGGAAATATATATTATTCTCAGACACATTTAGATCAAGACCTACTAACACAAAAAAACATTTGGATTAACGTGGCCCAGAGCCTCATGGATGGATGATAGATTTTTCATTGATGGATTTCTTATAATAAATTAATCACACACATATATACAGGGATAATTGATGATGATGATGATGGCGATGATGATGATGATGATGATGATGATGATGAAATTGTTCATTGGACTTATTTAAGTTGGCAAAAAAGGCCCTAGAGTTTATTTTGTGAGAGTCAGCCAATCCTTTATTGTTAGTAAACTACATGAACACTGCAGCAATCACATGCTTTTGAAAGTTGGAATAGCAATCAAACATCAAACATTTATTGCTATTTAGAAAAAAAACTACCTCTTGAAAGTTGCTTGTATATGACATGAATTTATAGTGTATGATACACAGCAAGAATTCCCAGTTCAGTGATTACAACACTCTATAATTTGCATATTTTGATATATTTCCAGGTTCAAAAGGCAATCATCTGTACCGCAAATTTAAATTAGCCATTTTAAGCTCCATGTACCTGTGTAAATGCACAATTACTGTCTGTTTGGGTCTATACAGTATATGCACAGTCATAGAAAATTACTCTATTTAACTTATATCTCAAGTAGCACATGCGTGTCAGTTGGGGGCAGTGTTGCTCCATAAATAATGCGTAAACCTCTTCTAATGCAGAGCATTGCTTAGTTACTCATAAAGTTGTGTGTGCAACAATGACACAATCACCTACCTAATTTACGTCATCATATAACTGAATTATTTTAGTTTCAGTCCGTATTGAAGTCAAAAGAGATCCAATTGTCATGCTCAACGGTAATTTACTATACTGCACTGTGAGTGAATCACATGGATTGCTCACCCAGCTGAAGTTAATTGCTGTAGAAGAGACATTTACAGACTGCTTAAAAAAATAATAATAATAATAAAAGACAACTTCTTGATAGAGCATCTTTGTCTCCAGTGATAAGGATACAACGGTTGTCACTACACTGATAGTGACAAATACAATTCCTAAATGACAACAAGAATTGGTGTATCAATACTTAACCTGATTTATTTGGTCTGCATCAATACATTTCTCTAAGATATTATTAATACTTGCTCGTTTCACAGTGAAATAGCACTGACTTTTAGCTAAGGTTATTTAGTGGATGGACAATAAGGCACAGTGTTGTTGGTACATTCACCTCCTAAAGGCTCAGGAGACCTTTAGGGAGGAAAATCCTTTTCCACCTGCATGTCAAATACACTTCTGTCTTGAAAAATACACCCTACTGACCTTCATCATTTTAAACATTTCAACAATTTAACCATCTGTGCCTTTTCTTCACGTTTGATGCAGACCATTAAGACATGGATTTGATTTATTAACCATAACAATCACACAGAAAAATCTCTGTCACCAATGACAAACCCACACACATCTTAAGATGTGCCCTTGTACTTGAAGCATCCACAGCTTTGCACTAGCGGGTATATTGTTCAGAAATAGGCCATGATAACTTATAAGGATAAGTTGTTCACTAGTGACTGCTGGCAGTGATATAAATTTTTCTTTCTGTCCTGCCTATTGGCTCTAATGCCAGACCAGGAGAAACGGTACTGCTGTGAGCTTTATGACAAAATGCTTTATCCCCCATTAACCTTCACAGAGTGGGTATCAGGAGGGGATTTCAGGTAGAATAAAGCACCAGTGTCAATAGGCTCGTGTGTGCCTCAGCTCAAAAGGAGACAGCGGGCTAGCATGAGGTGCCCTCCGTCCTTCATTTCTCCTCTTTCTTTTGGGGTCATTCCTTAGCTGGGCTCTGACAGCAACCACTGATAAGAAAATGATTAAGTATCAGGGGCTCAACCACGATCCAATTCATGTTCCTGGTTGCTCTGCAGAGTACAAAAAAGCTGTGTCAGAAGCTTTTTATCAAATCGGGCAGTTATAACAGCCTTTTGATTAATCTTCATATTAGTCATGTGTGTGCATGACTGTAAGCCTACCTGATCTACAGCCTGAAATCCATTTATACTATACGTTTCTGAATGTGCCACATGTTAGAAATTCAAGAGAGAGGGAGTGTCGATACTGACTGTAGATCAAAGACCTGACTGTACTATCTAGTGTATCTGAAATTGATAATACTGAGTTCATAATGTGTCATGTATCTGAAATTGATAATACTGAGTTCATAATGTGTCAGCTTGCTGTGTAAATGCTTATATACATACAATTGACTTACAAGAGTTGATTTGGTCAGCGATCAGCAATTAACTGTGAAATTCCCCCCGTGATGGATCTGGGCACCCAGGAAAATGGAAATGGGAGTGGCTGATCTGTCAATGTGGATCAATCCGCCTCCTCACCAGGGCTCTTCATTAAAGTAGAGCGCTGTCCATTACCCCTGTAATCCTCCTCACCCAGTGCCCCACACGACCTTGAGGTGTAACAGTACACACTGTTTTAACAGCTCCTGAGTGCTCACAGAGGTACAGTAACTATCAGACACTTTGACTGCTGGTTTTGGTGGATGAAAAAGTTTTTTAAAGCAGAATTTACAGAGTCCCTTTTACTCAACTATTCCTTGCAGAGTCGTCAGTAATAACCAGTAATTTAACTTAACTGAAAATGATGTCATTGCACAGTGTGACTTTTTTTTGCACACTGTCTACTCCAGAATGCAATCATTACTTGCTCACCATAGTAGCTGCTTAATTGAGCTGGATGTGCGTCAATGATTTCACTTAGAGGGGATCATCAAGATTCAGACAAGCACCTGGTCTTTTATGTGCCTGTAGAAGGCTGGCAGGAAAAACGATTACCGGCCTCATTTGTTCTCTATAGACAGTTGTGACCTTTCCAATTGGCACATCCTCTTACGAATATGACAGCTTTTCTTTCCTGAAACCAGGAGTGATCTTGCATTTAATATGCACATAAATTGCATTTTCACCTATCGGGGAACTCAGACAAGAACATACTGTACAATCAGTATGGCAGCGCTTTTTTGACATGGGATGTTTCAGTTGTCAGTGGAAGTTTATGTTGCTTCCATTGTGCTTGCCTTTCAGCTCCATGCTCATAGTTCTCTGAAAAAGGTTCTTTACAGCATATTATTTCTATAGATGCCTGTGCATAAGCTGAAATTACTTAATTTAATGTTCTATATGGTGAGAAAATAACAATAAGACTGGTGGAATATTAACACTAGATTATGTTTCAACAAAAACCTAAATTTGACACGTGTAGATGAACAAATAAACTATGGTCATGGATGGACTGTCAACATATACTCTTTCTTTGGTATTATTTTCATGACATCATGCAGGAAGACATAATTATAACTTCAACTTAGACTGTACACAGTCAACATTAAAACAGACAATAGACGGTGTCATTATAACACACATTTTAAGAAAAGAAAAATGATTTGAAGACAAAATATACACTGTAGATGCACAGGTAAATACAGCCTTTACAGTACACACCAATAAAATCCCTTTCCATTTGTACAATGTGGCTAAATTGTGTTATAAAATGCATTTTCTGCTAAGGGGTTGGGGACAGAAGCACAGGCAGTGATTGCCAAAATCATTGTTTAGTTAAATGTTCATTGGAACTGTCAGGATATGCAATCACTGGGAAAAAATATACATGCAGAAAAAAATGGCAGGACTATCACACTGAAAAGCTCAAATATTGAGTGGATGTTTGATTTGGAGCTGGTATCCTCAGCAGGAACTACAGGATTTACAGTAAATGCTGCTTTTGTACTTGTACAGTGATAGAGCAGGAATCTATTTATAAAAGAAGCAGCAGTGTGACTGCTTTTAATCCATACATTTTCTAGTGTATGATGTCTCAGAATCCCTCTAATGAATTACACTTTATTTTCATTTGTTCAAGCTTATAGTCCTAGAATTGCACATTAATTGCATTGTGCTGGCCCTGTAGTTATGAGAAACTGAGCATTCAGAGGGAAATTTAAATTTAAAAATAAATCATTTTTGCTGTGTTGATTAAAAATTCAAAACATTGAAAACTTCAATATAGTAGGAAGGGAGGGGGCTATGTAGGGTATTGTTACAGCTAGGAAAATGTGATGTGATATTGATCTATGGAGCACAGCTGACAACTAGAATTTCAAGCATGATGCAAAAGCACAGACTTGATGAAATGTGTTCTTGATTTGTGTATGACACAAGAGGGAAGAATTCAATTTGTGTTGGCAATAGAGGGGAATTCATCTTTTGACTGTGAGGAGACAGAGAGAAAAGACAGAGAGGAATATATTCCAGGCACTTCTCTCTCTATTGGAGTGTTAATGCTTTTTGTAGTTTCCTCTGTTTGTTGTGCAGTGCCTGGGTCGATCAATGTGTGCTGCCTCACTGTCTGTGGAGGCTACCTCTAGTGATGAGATCATACAGACTGTCTCTCAAATGCCCACACATACTCTCATACACAAATACAGGAATCACCCCAAACACACACACACATACACATATACATACACACACACACACACACACACACACACACACACACACACACAGAGTACAGAACAATGAGTTCATGGACATACACAAGGGCTAACAGAAAAACATGCACACTGTATTTACACACTTCTGTCTTTCTTTCTCTCAGTTTCTCTATTTATCACACTTTTGCACCACTGCTTTTGCTTCGAGGTTTAAGCCAAAGGCCCTTTAAGTCATTTTTATCCAGGGACTCTTCTGTCCATCACCGCTTTCATATCTTCAACAGGACTGGAGCCCAGCCTAAACCTGGGCCTTAGTAATGATGACCACAGGCACAACAACCATCTGTAATGTGTCTGCTCCTCCCTTAAGGGAGCTGGAGAAGGATATGCTGTCACTCTAGCAGGGGAAACATCTGTTCCCATTAAATTACTGTGGCCCTGCCATGCAAGTTATCTCTACTGCACTCCATTTTACCACCCGAATCCTGCGCCTGTCGACAAGGGGATAAAACAAGATTAGTTAAATGACTGGGAACTGAGGAAGTAGTAAGGGAGGGATGTAGTGGGAAAGGAGAGAAAGAGAAGGAGACGTCTCTTCCCTTGTCATCTACTCTCTTACCAATTAGGAACTGGGGACTGTCCTCGAGTGAAGTGAAAGAGTGATATAATCACCTCATCCATCAGCTAACTTGTCACTGCATGGCTTAAACCCGTTACATAAGCAACACAGTGAGTGGCCTGTAAGAAGACTCTTGACCATACTGAAGATCTCTCAGCTTGTTCAGGTTTTGTAATGACTGTGTGTACAGGCGAAATCTGACATTTACTTTACAACTGCTGCACTATTGCTAAGGATCAGTACTTTGTGGTTTGAAACTGTATTGAGCAGCACCTGGATTACCTGCCGCAGTATCATGGTAGGATAGATGTATAATTAATATAACTGCATTACAGTGATAAATATACAAACTCGCAGCTGGAGATATGGCACATAACCACAACCTGTAACATCTGGTGTTATCTCATTGTGGATGAAAGAGCTGGAACTTTGTCACATCCAGTTTTGTTCTTTCTGGCAAAGGACACATAAATAAACTAACAAAGTGCAGCATCATTTGGAGAGTTTGTTCAGCCAACATGAATTAAATATGGCAGAGAAAGGTTGATGTGTGTTTGTGCACATTTTTGGTACCCTTAGGGGACCTTTCCAGTATAAGCACCTACCTTGTCGGGACCAGTAGTCCTCATGTGTACCAAAGCCTAGTCATAATGAGGCAAATCATGAGGTCCCATTTAAAGTTAGGGGTAAGGTATGAATTTAGGGTAGGTTAAGGTTAGGGTTAGGAATGAATGGGCTATGGTTTAAAGTGGGGTTTGGATAAGGCTGTCCGCAATGAATGCAATGTCCTTACAAGAATAGCCATGTTTGTATGTGTGTGTGAGTGTGTGTGTGTGTGTGTGTGTGTGTATTTGTGTGTGTGTGAGTGTGTGGCTAAGTGCTCCCTGTGACTCCAACCTTTGTATTGCATTCCATTGTAGTTTTGACATTCTCGTCTGACAGCTAGAAACATGGCAGAATGATCTTTACAACCTTGCAAACAATTTATGCATATTTTACAGGTGCTGCTTGAGGTGAAGCAAAGTAGAACATTTTTTGCATTTGCCTCTTGTGTTATGTAAACCTATATCCTCTTTATTCACACTAGAGGCATTCACTTGGTATTTTAAAAGCTGCCACTAAAAGCTGCCACAAGCTACAATGTTACATGCCTGCTTAAATCACTTAAAATGGGATATATTCAAATATATATAATGTCACAGTGTCAGATGTTCATGTTAAAAGTGACTCACATGTCAGATAAATAAGTAAACATAAGTAATCCTTTTGAGCAAAAAGCTCAAACTGGCTCCAGTCTCTCTCTCTCTCTCTCTCTCTCTCTCTCTCTCTCTCTCTCTCTCCTCTCTCTCTCTCTCTCTCTCTCCTCTCTCTCTCTCTCTCTCCTCTCTCTCTCCTCTCTCTCTCTCTCTCTCTCTCTCTCTCTCTCTCTCTCTCTCTCTCTCTCTCTCTCTCTCTCTCTCTCTCTCTCTCTCTCTCTCTCTCTCTCTCTCTCTCTCTCTCTCTCTCTCTCCTCTCTCTCTCTCTCTCTCTCTCCTCTCTCTCTCCTCTCTCTCTCTCTCTTCTTTCTCTCTCTCTCTCTCTCACAGGCTTTTAGAATAACTATATAGACATAGCCAATCTGCCAATATCCAATAGCTGACTTGCTTTTGGTTTTTTTTAATCTAGGTCATATAGGATCATCAGAGACATCCTTAGACTGTCTCAGTTAAAAAAGTCCCTTGTAGTAACTTTAACATTTATAATACTGTCAAATATTATCATCACAGGAAAAGTGACACTGTATTTTTAACACATGCTTAACAGCATGT